>NC_060281.1:76993149-77188861 GCF_021613505.1 Equus quagga
CCGAGGTCTGGGCTTTGCGGCCAGACCCTAACGCGCCCCTGGCGCGGCTGGAAACCTTGCTGGAGGTCGTGGGGGGGGCGGGGTTAGAGGGGTCGGTCCTTGGCCCCGGCCAGGCGCGGAGGCACGCGTTCGCTGCGCCCCGCACTCGCATCCGAAAGACGCTCACAAGGGGTTTTCTAAAAGGAAACGTGTTTTTGTCTGCTCCCTTTGTGAATGTTCTTTTCCTGCCAGGGTTATAGTTGCTGGCGGCGACCCCGATTTAATGTGCAGTGGAGACCCTAAGGGGTCGGTTGGGGGAGGGGCGCGGGGCACGTGAGCTCTTCTCTGTCCCTCCAGCCTGGAGGGTCTGGAGTGGTCCCTACTAGCGAAGGTACAGATGGGCGAGGGGCCCTCAGGATTCTTTGGGGGAGAAAGAGACCATCTCCGATCTTAAATGCGTTGGGATTCCGATAACTTCGGGATTCAGAGAACTGGAGGAGCCCGGAGGTGGCTCCAAGCCGGTGGTCTGGGACCTGATGAGGAAACTTCGATTCTGTCCTTCCCAAGGCAGAGTGTTGCCGAGGCCCAGAGAGTTTTGTGGTCACTTGGAAAAGACTCTTCAAGACTATGAACCTAGTTTGGATCTGGATTTATAAGGAGGAGGAATTTCCCGCGGCCTGCTGCCTGGTCAAGGCTCAGGTGCCAGCTCTGCTGTGTGATCTCGGGGATCCTTACCTCCTTCTTCTACCTTTAACCATGGTCACCACTTCCCTTACGTGGCCTTCTTTGCAGTTTCTGGGCGAAGGTTCCTGCCTAGCTATGTAAGGTCTGTCTCCCAGCAATTCTAGAGGCGGAGATGGTGCTGTTACTATCCTACATTACAGTTGGGGAAACTGAGGCACAGGGCGGTAAGGCCTCTTGCCCAAGCTCACAGAGTTAGCACAGAGTGAACCTGTATCTAACCTAGGGCCATCTGTGGCTGGCTCTAAACTCTTAACCATGGGTTTATACTGCCCCCTGTAATCTGGGAACAATAATACCTCCTCCCAGGACTGGGGCAGAGATTAAATGAGAGAAATGCATGCCAAGCACCTGGCATGCAGTGGGCCCTGGATAAACCTTGGTTCCCTTTGCCTCTGGCGAGAACCACTTCCCCATCCTCCTGGGACTCACCTCCTTAATCCCCCCTAGTCTTTGCAGAGGGGAGCTGATCCATTGCCCGGTGTAGCGTTCCAAGAATGAAGATACAGTGTCTATTTAAAAAGCCCTTTGGATTTAAATTGAACAATTCCCTCCCTCCCCTTTTTAATCTGCACGCTTTTAACGGCTCACTTCATGGACATTAATTTTAATGGGACGATTATTACCCTGTTTGGAAGCTTGCCCCTCGAAATGCTGGGCTCGCAAGGTGGTGCTGGGTCGGGTCCCAGCCGCTTGGATGTTTTCTGTAGCAGAAAGTGCAGCCTTGGCCGTGGGGACCTGTCGTTCAGCGGAGGGAGAAGAGAAGGGGGTGCTGAAAAAGTGGGGGGAAAGAGAAGACCTCTTTCTCCCGACTCTGCAGCTGACTGTCCCTCACACTGAAGTTGTTCTGGCCTATCCCGCCATTTACCAACTGGGGAACTTGGCCTTGAGATGGGGCTTTCTGGGGTCTCCATTTCCTCAAGCATTAAGTGGGAATGATGGCACCTATCTCACAGAGTTAAATAAGACCGTACCCATAAAGGCCTCTGCATGGTGTCCAGCACACTGTTAACATTTAACAAAGGCTGGCTACTGTTAGTATTTTAAAGTAGACCATACATTCGCTAAGCAGTGTGCTGTGAAGAATGTTGGAGGGGCCGCACCCTCAAATATACATGGTTCCCCTGTTGTGAATTGACGATCCTGTCCCTGATGTTAAGTATTGTGCAGAAAAAGCAGATTCTTTGGGAGAGTAACATAAGGCTCTCCTAACACTTTAGTATAAATGAGTTTTTGATTTTACTGTTTAATTTGGTAAACACTTATCCAGGGCTTACTCTGTGCCAGGCACTGTTCTCAGCGCCTTAGACATATTAACTTGTGTAACCTTCCTTGTAGCTCTATGTGATAGGACAGGTACTATTGTTGGTCCTATTTATGGATGAACAAACTGAGGCAGGGCGTCTAAATAACGTATCCAAGGTGACACGGCTGTCTGGCCCCAGAGTTTGTGCTCTTTAGCGATACGTCACCCCTGAGGACTTGGGAAGAGGGAGAGAGGCTGTTACGGGCTGAGTTGTGTCCCCACCGCAGATTCCCATGTGGAGGTCCTAAGCCCCCAGACCTCGGGATATGACTGTATTTGGAGACAAGGTCTTCAAAGAGTAGTTAAGTTAAAATGAGGTCATTAGAATGGGGCCCTAGCCCAAGGTGACTAGTGTCCTTATAAGAAGGGGCTCAAGAAAGTGGCCATCTACACACCAAGGCCTCAGGGGAAACCAACCCTGCCGACTCCAAGATCCTTTGGCCGCTTTTACCTCCAGGCGTGTTCTTGGACATTCTTCTGGGTTCTTGAGAAGGGCTGAGTTCCAAGACTGCTCGCATGGTCCCCTTCTTCCTCTTCCATGTCCTCCTGGAGACTTTTGAGGGAGGAGGCATTTTAGGGGATGATTCTGAGAAACAGTTCATGAAATCCAGTTGATACTTTCATTCAGAGAAAACTTTTCCTGCCAGTTGCCGGGATGTGCAAACTCTCGCTCACAGAGGGAAGAAATAAGACAGATTTTTCTAGTCCACACAGGTTTCCTACAGAATCCCAGTGCTTAAAACTGGGTTTAGCACATAGCAGGTGCTTGTAGCAGATAAATATTTGTTGAAAGATTGATTGAATGAATGGTAAGCATCCTGATTTGTCTTTCTCTCCTTCAAACATACATGGTGATGTACATAGAACTGTTGTCATCAATAACAAAAAAACTTCTTACCCCAAATCATTCCCTTACCTCCTACCAAAATCAATACTCAAGTGTTCAGAACAGGAACGGGTGTTGGGGGGGAGAGGCCTTTCTTTTCTTTAGTTAAGACAATAATTACCTATCCTGGTGTTTGAGACCGAGTGAGCCTTACTTACGGTGTTTTCATCCGTGTGGCTTGGTGAAGTGGTAAGTGTTGCCCCTCCAGACACCTGTGTTTCCTGAAGCTGTGTATTGATGCCAGGGCCAGAGCTGATGCCAGGAGTTGGCCTGGTGAACAACACAGTTCTTGAATCAAAGTCAGAGATACAGAGGAGCGGTTTGATGCTCTGAGCCAGAGAAACCCGGGTTTGAACCCTAGCCCGACCGAGCAATAGCTCGGTACTTTGGGCATCCTTTTCACCTCTCTGAGCCTCCACTTTCCCATCTGTAGAATGGAAGTAATAATTATAGTGCTTCATTGGGTTGTTGGGAGGATTAAAAGAGAGAAGGTATCAAGTGTTTAGCCAAGTGCCTGGCACTCACTAAATGTTAGTTATGGTCCTCGTTGATATATAGGGATTATTAAGCATCCACTTAAGCAACAGAACAGGGACCCTGACCCAAACCCACTGGGAAAAGAAGAGGATTCAGATTTCAGTGAGTCCAATATTCAATTACATCACGTTTACTCCCAGGAAAGTCCCCTCTGTTCAATAGACCAGGAGCAGGGCTGCTCTCCTCTCTCGCATGTATCCTGTTTAACCCTCTGATACCTGAAAAGAGGGGGTAACTCCTCCGGGGATCTCCTAATTATTCATCTGATACTTCTCCCTTAAGGATTTTTTGTTGCAAGTAAAGAGGGAACAGCAGACAAATGTCCACAGCAGGAGAGAAAAAATTAACCAGCCCATAATTATAGTCTCATGAATACTTTAAGTGAGAAGGGTGAACCTCACTTAAATCAGACCTGGTGCCTTGATTACTGGAGTCACAAGAGGGAGGGCTGGTCACACAGGCACCCCTGCTGTGACGATTCAGACATATTGTCCTCCGCTCCAGCGATAATCACTTTATTGAAGGCAACCAAGCTTAGTGTAAACAAGAGAATCTCTAGACTTGAAATTATACTGGTGAGAGGGTAACCGAGGATAAATGCTACAGAACAATTTGGCAGACCTAGAAAAATTGAAAATGCACATGCCCTGTGACCCGGTGATTCCATCTCTAGCTATTTACTCTAGACCGGTGGTTCTCACCTAGGGACATTTTGCTCCCCAGGAGACATTTGGCAATGCCTGGGGGCATTTTTTGGTTGTCACAACTGAAGGGTGCCACTAGCATCTGACGGGCAGGGCTTGGAATACAGCTTAACATCCTACGGCGCACAGACAATGAAGAACTATCTGGCCCCAAATGTCAGTAGTGCTGAGCGTGAGAAACTCTGCCTCAGATGGATCAGTTGGTATGCATTTGGTGCAAGTAACAGAAAATCCAACTGGTATAAGGATTTTTATTATTTACTGGACCATGAGTCCAGAGCAGCAATTGGCAAACTATGGCATGTGGACCATTCTGGTTCGCTGCCTGTTTTTGTAATAATTTTATTGGAATACTGTCATGCTCATTCATTTACGTATTATCTCTGGCTGCTTTTGTGCTGCAACAGCAGAGTTGGATAGTTGCGACAGAAATTGTATGGCCTGCAGAGCATAAAGTGTTACTATCTGGTCCTTTACGGAAGAAGTGTTTCACCCCTGGCCCAAGGGAAGGCAAGCTCAGGGCTGGGTTCGTGATGCAAATATTTCATTAAGAATCAGGCTGTCTTTGCTTCCACTCCACCATCCTTAGTGTTTTGGTTTTAGTCCTCAGGCTTACTGCCTCATGGCAGCAAAATGGCTGCTGTAGCTCCATGTGTACTGGATTGAATAGCATCCCCAAAAGTTCATCTCCATCTGGAACCTGTGAATGTGACATTACTTGAAGATAGAGTTTTTGCAAATGTAAACAAGTTAAGATGAGGTCATATGGGACTGGGTCCTAATCCAATGAATGGTTATAAATCAGTTATAAAATAGAACTTTGTTCAAATGAAACTCCTGACACCTAAATCAGAACACAACTATGCTATCCACAGATGAATGGATAAAGAAAATATGGGCTATCTGTACAATGGAATATTATTCAGCCTTAAAAAGGAAGGAAATTCTGAAAAATGAGACGACATGGATGAACCTTGAGAACATTATACTAAGTGAAAGAAGCCAGGCACAAAAGGACAAAGACTGTATGATTCCACTTATATGAGGTTCCTGGAGTCATTGAATCCATAGAGACAGACAGACAGTGAATGGTGGTGGCCAGTGGCTGGGGGGAGGGGAGCTGGAGAATTAATGTTTAATGGGGACGGACTTTGAGTTTGGGATTGTGAAAAAGTTCTCGGAATGGATGGTGGTGATGGTTGCAGATGAGAATGTACTTCATGCCATTAAACTGTACACTTAAAATAATTAAAACAGAAAATTTTAAGTAATATATATTTTAGCACAGTTTTAAAAAGTGCCACGCCACCCCCACGTAATCATGATTCCAAATGTACAAACCTTTCCTGGTTCATAATCTTTTTCTTTACTTCTTCCCGCAACTTTTAGATTCATAGAATTCGTGGAAATTCATAGCGAAGTCCCTAGAAAATCGTCTCAAAGTGTGGGTCTCTGGAACAGCAGCATCTGGATCATCTGAGAATTTGTTGGCCGTGCCCATCCTCAGGCTTCACCCAGCCCCACTCAGACACCCTGGAGTGGGGCCCAGCTCCCAGGGCTTCTTCCACTCATTAAAGGGTGAAAAATGTGAATCTAGCTAGTCTTTTCGATTTTGCCCATGAGGAAAGCAGGGGTCATAGAGGTCAGGTGGCTTGCCCAAGATCACAGAGCTAGTTCAGTTCCTGCCTGAGTTGGAACACCAGCCAAGGTCTTTTGACTTCCTCTTTTCTCACCCCTATGCCCACCAGCCGCTCCCAAACTCCATCCCAAATCTGACCGTGGAGTGTAGCACACATGTTAAATGAATTTAATTCGCTTTCCTTTATGCCACCTAATGCTACAGCAATGCTTTCCCCCAACTGCAGTAGAAGAAAGTGAGGCCAACAGAGAAAAAAAGTGAGAGAGAGAAGGCAGGAGGGAGAGAGACAGGGGGAGAGAGAGAGAGAGAACAAAGGAGGAGGAGAAAGAGAGAGAGGGAGAGAGAGGAATAGAGAGAGAGAGAGAGGAAGAGAACAAAGCAGCAGGAGAGATCTGAAGACTTGTCTGAGAGCCTGAGATTACGTCTGTTCATGAACGTCCCCGAACAAAAATACATTCTTTTTCCCTAAAGTCATTTTAAGTCGGGTTTCTGTTTTTTCAACCTAAGAATCTTCTAGTATGATGTTGAAAAGGAATGATGACAGGGGACATCTTTGCCTTGTTTCTGATCTTAGTGGGAAAGCTTCTAGTTTCTCGCCATTAAGTGAGATGTTAACAGTAGGTTTTTTGTAGATATTCTTTATCGAGTTGAGGAAGCTCCCCTCTGTTTCTAGTTTACTGAGAGTTTTTGTCATGAATGGGTGTTGGATTTTGCCAAATGCTTTTTCTGCATCTGTTGATATGATCATGTGGTTTTGCTTTTTTAGTCTGTTGATGTGATGGGTTACATTTGCAGATGTTGAGCCAGCCTTGCATACCTGGGATAAAGCCCACTTGGTCATGGAGTATAATTCTTTTTATACATTGTTTTTTACATCGTTGCATTTGATTTGCTAATATTTTATTGAGGATTTTTGCATCTACGTTCCTGAGAGAGATTAGTCTGTAGTTTTCTTGTAATGTCTTTTCTGGTTTTGGTATTAGGGTGATGCTGGCCTCATAGAATGAGTTAGAAAGTATTCCCTCTGCTTCTATTCTCTGAAAGAGATTGTAGAGAATTGGTGTAATTTCTTCCTTAAATGTTTGGCAGACCTCCCCAGTGAACCCATCTGGGCCTCGTACTTTTTGTTTTGGAAGGTTATCAGTCATTGATTCAATTTGTTTAGTAGATACAGGCCTATTCAGATTGTCTATTGCTTCTTGTATGAATTTTGACAGATTGTATCTTTCAAAGAATTAGTCCATCTCATCTAGGTTATCAAATTTGTGGGCACAGAGTTGTTCATAGTATTTCTTGATTATTCTTTTGATGTCCATAGGACCTGTAGTGGTGTCCTCTCTTCATTTCTTTTCTTTTTTAAAAAAACATATTTTATTGTAGGTTGGTTTTTTTTTTTTTTTAGAAAGATTAGCTCTGAGCTAACATCTGCCACCAATCCTCCTTTTTCTGCTGAGGAAGACTGGCCCTGAGCTAACATCCATGCCCATCTTCCTCTACTTTATATGTGGGACGCCTGCCACAGCATGGCTTGCCAAGCGGTGCCATGTCTGCACCCGGGATCCAAACCAGTGGACCCCAGGCCACCAAACCAGAACGTGCGCACTTAACCGCTGTGCCACTGGGCCAGCCCCTCTTCATTTCTGATATTAACAATTTATGTCCTCTCTTTTTTTTCTTAGTTGGGCTGGCTAGAGGCTTATCAATTTTATTCATCTTTTCAAAGAACCAGCTTTTGATTTTGTTGATTTTCTGTATTAATTTTCTGTTTTCAATTTCATTGGTTTCTGCTCTAATTCTTATTATTTCTTTTCTTCTGCTTACTTTGGATTTAATTTGCTCTTCTTTTTTCTAGTTTCCTAAGGTGGAAACTTAAATTATGGATTTTAGAGCTTTCTTCTTTCCTGATAAATGCATTCGGTGCTATAAATTGCCCTCTATGCACTGTTTTCCCTGTATCCCATAAATTTTGATAAGTTGTGTTTTCATTTTCATTTAGTTTGAAGTATTTAAAAATTTCTCTTGAGATTTCTTCTTCGTGTGTTATTTGGAAGCGTGTTGCTTAATCTCCATGTATTTTGGGATTTTCCAGTTATCTTTCTGTTATTGACTTCTAGTTTAATTCCATTGTGGTCTGAGAGTAGACATTGTGTGACTTGTATTCTTTTAAATTTGTTAAGTGCATTTTATGGCCCAGACTGTGCTCCATCTTGGTGAATGTTCCGTGTGAGCTTGAGAAGAATGTGTATTCTGCTATTGTTGGATGAAGTAGTCTATAGATGTCAATTATATCCAGTTGATTGATGGTGTTATTGAGTTCAACTATGTCCTTACTGATTTTCTGCCTGCTGGATCTGTCCATTTCTGAGAGAGGGGTGTTGAAGTTTTTAACTATGATAGTGGATTCATCTATGTCTCCTTGCAGTTCTGTCAGTTTTTGCCTCACATAATTTTGTGCTCTATTGTTAGGCGCATACACATTAAGGATTGTTCTGTCTTCTTGGAGAATTGACCCCTTTATCGTTATGTAATGCCCCTCTTTATCCTTGATAACTTTCCTTGCTTTGAAGTCTGCTCTGTCTGAAATTAATAAAGCTAATCCTGTTTTCTTTTGATTAGTGTTAGCATGGTCTATTTTTCTTTATCCATTTACTTCTAATTATATGTGTCTTTATATTTAAAGTGAGTTTCTTGCAGACAACATATAGCGGCTCTTGTTTTTTCATCCACTCTGACAATCTGTCATTTAATTGGCGCATTTAGACCATTGATGTTCAAAGTGATTATTGATATAGGTGGATTAATAGCTACCATATATGTTACTATTTTCTATTTGTTGCCCTCGTTCTTTGTTCCTATTTTTGTCTTCCATTCTTTTTTCTGCCTTTTGTGGTTTTAATTAATTGATGTGTATGTTTCTATTTTATCTCCTTTCTTAGTAGATCAGTTATACTTTTTTTTTTTAATTTTTTTAAGCTCTTGGCTTACAGTTTGCAATATACATTTACAAATAATCCGGGTCCACTTTCAAATAACACTATACCACTTCATGGGTAGTGTTGGTACCTTATAATGACAGAATAATTCTAATTCCTCTCCCGTGTCCCTTATATCATTGCTGTAATTCATTCACTTGTATATAAGCATATATAAGCATATGTATACATACGTAAGATCTATACATAACCACACATAGTTGAATACATTGTTACTATTATTATTTTGAACAAACTGTTATCTGTTGGATCAATTAAGAATAAGAAAAATAAAAGTTTTTATTTTCCTTTCACTTACTCCTTCAATGCTCTTCCTTTCTTTATGTTGATCTGACTTTCTGATCGATGTTATTTTCCTTCTCTCTAAAGAACTTTTAACATTTCCTGCAATGTGGGTCTACTGACAAATTCTCTCAATTTTTGTTTGTCTGAGCAAGTCTTTATTTCTCCTTCACTTTTGAAGGATAATTTCGTAGTGTACAGAATTCTGGGTTGGTGGTTTTTTCTCTCAACTCTTTAGATATTCCACTCCACTCTCTTCTTGCTTACATGATTTCTGAGATGTTGGATGCAGTTCTTATCTTTGTTCCTCCAAAGGTAAGGTGTTTTTTCCTCTCTAGTTTCTTTCAGGACTTTTTTCTTTATTTTTGATTTTCTGTAGTTTGGAAATAATATGCCTAGGTATAGATTTTTGACATTTTTCTTGCTTGGAGTTCTCTAAGCTCCCTGGATCTGTGGTTTGGTGTCTGACATTAATTTAGGGGAAATTCTCAGTCATTATTGTTTCAAATATTTTTTCTGTTTCTTTCTCTCTTTTTTCTCCTTCTGGTTTTCCCATTATGCATATGATATGCCATTTGTAGTTATCCCACAGTCTTTGGATATTCTTTTCTGGTTTTGGGGTTTTGTTCCAGTCTTTGTTCTCTTTCCTTTTCAGTTTTGGTGGTTTCTACTGAGATATCCTCAAACTCAGAGATTCGTTCCTGAGCTGTGTCCAGTGCACTAATAAGCCCATTGAAAGCACTCTTCATTTCTGTTACTGTGTTTGATCTCTAGTGTTTCTTTTTGGTTCTTTCTGAGGATTTCCATCTCTCTGCTTACATTGTCCATCTTTTCTTGCATGCTGTCTACCTTATACAAGAGAACCCTTAGCATATTAATCACAGTCATTTTAAATTTCTGGTCTGATAATTCCAGCATCTCTGCCTTGTTTGTTTCTGATGCTTGCTCCATCTCTTCAAATTGTGTTTTTCTTTTGCCTTTTAGCATGCCTTGTAATTTTTCCTTGATGGCTGGACGTCATGTTCCAGGTAAAAAGAATGGCTATAGATAAGCCTTTAGTAAGATGGTGGTGAGTGTGGGGGTAAGGGAAGCATCTGCAGTCCTGTGATTAGGAAGTGAGACTTTACCTCTGGACTGTGAACTTCACAAGCGTTTCTCAGTTTTTTTCTCCCCTTAGGTGAGCCTGAGGGGCTGGTATTGGGTATTTCCCTTCCCCCAGGTCAGTTAAGTTCTGATGGTACTCCAGCAGGTTAGGCTCTGTTAACTAGTTTCCTCTGAGGGCAGGCCTTGTTAAGAAAAATGGAGTGCTCTGGTGTATTTCAAAAATGGTTCCTTTCCCTTCTCCCTGCAGGAAGTCCGAGGGGATTTTTCTCTGATATTTACTGTGAGAACTTGGTTAACTTCCTGGAGGTAAGATTCACGAAAGCGTGGGGCTCCCCCTGTGACTGGATTCCCTGGAACTTTGAACTCAGGCTTGTCCACACTAAGCCTCCAGGCGGTCGTCAGTTCCAGTGCAGGTCTCCCTATCCTGGGATTGGCTCCTGCAGCGGTTTCCACTTGTGAGTTTCTGCTCCAATAAGCCGAGACTCTGCATGCGCCTGTCTGTCCCTTCAATCCTGGGGGCAGTGGTTGTTCGGTGTCCTTGCTTCTCTTACAAATCCAAGAAGAGTTGTTGATTTTTCAGCCTCTTCAGCTTTTTACTTGTTAGGATGGAGTGGAGACTTCCAAGCTCCTTGCATGTGGAACCAGGAGTCAACCTAAGAATCAATCCAGTCTGGAGAAGGAAGAAGGCAGGAAGGCGTCTTGGAGGAGGTGACCTCTAAAATGAAACCTGGTAGGAGTTAGGCAGGTGCAAGAAAGAGGGGATGAGAGTTCCACGCAAGAGAGAGTATGATGGGGTGGATGGTTATAAGGAGCAGAGATAATTAGAGCTTAGAGACTGAGGAGGGAACGCACTGAGAGATCGGGCTACAGAGGTGGGCTAGAATCAGCCCTCTACATGGCATTGACCTTGGAGAAACCTTGTGAAAATGGACATTAACCTTCCCGACACTGACACGTCTCCAAAGAGCTCGGGCGCGTTGTAGACATTCCTGACTCCGTCCTCACAGCAGCTCCTGTGCCGCGCGTCTGCAAAGTGCTTGGAGGGAATCCTGAGCGGC
This sequence comes from Equus quagga, assembly GCF_021613505.1. Classification (NCBI taxonomy): domain Eukaryota; kingdom Metazoa; phylum Chordata; class Mammalia; order Perissodactyla; family Equidae; genus Equus; species Equus quagga. The sequence goes on from NC_060281.1 coordinate 77,004,379, forward strand.
GTAGGGCACTTTGAGGCTGTTAAGTGCCCATATAAATTGCAACTCATTGGCTCAAATGTTTGACTTCCTATTTTTCTTTCCATTTGTGTGTCACCTGTAATTAGAGTTCCAAAGTGCTCAGAGTGATTTTTCTATTAAAACAGAAAGGAGAGGAGACTCATCTCCCCAGCAGATTGTGAAGTGCAATGGACCAAGCGACTCTCTCTCCTGTGTGGGCACTTGTGCAGAGATTTATGGACTTACAGTGACATCCCTCTCTTCATTCTTAAAGGACTGAATTCATCTTTCTCTCTGCTGCTGTGTGGGTGTGTGTGCAGCTGTGCATATCTTTATTACTTGCAGCCTTATCAGTAACATAAATATTTACTGAGCATCTACTATGTGTGGTCACAAACCTCAGAAATGCCTTCTCTTAGCTCCATCATTCATGGACTCATTTTTTTCATTCATTTATTTATTCATTCATTCAACCAACCGACAATTACTGAGCACATCCTAGGAACCCGGCTCTGGCCAGGGGCTGAGAACACAGGATAAACAAGATAGACATGGTTCCCACCCTCAGGGAGCCTACATTCTAATAGGGGAGACACACAAAGAAGAAAGTAATAAAGAAGAAATTTACCCATTGAGGGAGGGTCAATTTCAGTGATAGAGAGAATGGCACGTGGACGCGTTACTTAGGTGAGGTGCTTATGGACGGCTTGTCTGAGGAGCTCACATTTAAGCTGAGGGCAGAGGGCTGAAGAGGGGGCGGCCACACTGAAGAGTGATGGAGGAAGAATGTTCTAGGAGGGGGGAAGTGAGTGCAGAGACCCCTGTGATGGAAAAGGGTTTAGCTTCTTCATACCACAGATCCCTTTGAACGAGAAGATGTAAAATACGCACCGAGCCCCGAGACACTGCTGGTGGGGGTGTAAGCTGGTGCCGCCAGTTTCAAAAAAACATTGTGGCAGTTCCTCAAGTGATTTTAAATATAACTAAAAATGATTTAATCCAGCAATTCCACTCCTAAGTATATACCCAAGAAAAATAAAACATCTGTCTACACAAAAACCTGTACATGAATGTTCACAGCAGCATTATTCATAATAGCCAAAAGGTGGAAACAACCCACATGGCCATCAATGGATGAACGGGTAATCAAAATGTGGTACAGTCTTGCATGGCTTAATGACCGGGATATGTTCTAAGAAATGTATCGTGGGCTGGCCGGGTGGCACAGTGGTTAAGTTTGCACGTTCCACTTCGGCAGCCCAAGGTTCACCGGTTCAGATCCCGGGTGCGGACATGGCATCGCTTGGCACACCACGCTGTGGTAGTTGTCCCACACATAAAGGAGAGGAAGATGGGCATGGATGTTAGCTCAGGGCCAGTCTTCCTCAGCAAAAAGAGGGGGATTGGCAGCCATTAGCTCAGGGCTAATCTTCCTCAAAAAAAAAAAAGAAAGAAATGCATCATTAGGTGATTTTGTCATTGTGCAAACATCATAGGTCCACTTACACAAACCTAGATGGTGTAGCCTACTACACACCTTGGCTTTATGGTACTAAGCTTAGGGGACTACCATCATATATGTGGTCTGTCATTGGCTGAAGTGTCATTATGTGGCACATAACTGTAAATTCATACAATGGAATATTATTCAGCCATACAAAGGAATGAAATACCGATATATCATACAACATGCATGAACCTTGAAAACACTATGCTAGGTGAAAGAAGCCGGTCACAAAGGACCGCATACTATGTGATTCCATTTATATGAAATCTTCAGAACAGAGAAATCTACAGAGACAGAAAGTAGAATTGTGGTTGCCTAGGGGAGGGCTGGGGTGATGGCTAAAGGGAATTGGGTTTCTTTTTGGGTGATGAAAATGTTCTAAAATGTGATGGTTACACATATCTGGGAATATCCTAAAAGCCATTGAATTGTACACCTTAAATGGATGAATTGTACAGGATGTGAATTATATCTCAATAAAACTTTTAAAAAATGTTTTTGTTTGTTATTTCAAGAACCGCGGAGGCACCTTGAGGTGTTTTAAACAGAGGAGTGTCCTGATCTGATTCGCTTTTTCAGAAGCTCTCTGGCTGTCTGATTCATTGCCAGGAGCAACAGTGGAGGTGGGAGACCAGTGAGCAGACACTCCAGGTGTGATGATGGTGCCTTTGACCTCGGCCTGCCGGATTTAGCAAATAACGATTCAGGACACCTAGTTAAATTTGAATTTCAGATAGGCAAAGAATTTTTTTTTAGTATTTCTCACATATTACACAGGACATACTTATACTAAAAAGTTACTCTTTGCTTATCTGAAATTCTAATTTTGCAGGGGCCTACTTACACTCAAGTTGTCTGTCTGGAATTCCAATTTAACTGAGCATCTGTATTTTAGCTGGCAACCCTACCTTGACTAGGATGGTGGCGGAGGAGACGGAGAGAAGGGGACAGATTCAAGATATATGGTGGTGGTAGAATTGTCAGGACTTGCTAGTGTGAGAGGAAAGGGAGAGAGAGAACCAGGCTCCTGTCTGAAACATCAGGGTAGTGGTCTCATTTGCTGAGATAGGAAAAACTTGGTTGGGGTTGCAAAGACAAAGATACTGTTGGGGTTCTTGTTGCAACCGAATCAGGGTCAAAGTCATGCTAACAGCAAGAATATCTTTACTTCACGTGAGCCCCAGCTGGGATGGCTCCAGGAAAAACTCAGGCTTGCCAGGGTATGTTGCTTCTTAAGTAGGCAGGTAAGGAATCCAGCTCTGGGAGTCTCAGAGTCCGAGCTGGAGTGAGAGCACTCGTTCTATGGACCAAAGCCACCACCTCCTCCTTCTGAGCCAGAGGTGGCTGAACAGGGCATCTCTGATGAGCATCAGGCTGGAGCTGAATTTTCAAGATAAATAAAAGGGACCCGAGGATAGAACCCATTTCTTCCTGGAGGAAGGAAACACTTTCAGAGGGAGGGGCTTTGGAACCAGGCTGGGGAGATTAAACGGGGCGCTCCATAAAAGCTGGAGGGGATTGAGGAGAGAGAAAGAGGTCGGGAGTGGTATCCATATGGGACAACCTCCTTTGGAATGACTAAGTCTGTAACTGGCAGCTGGCACCGAATTCTGTCTGTGCAGCTTTTTAAAAAAATGAAATTATTGATGGGAAAGTTCTCAAGAACAAACAAATTGTTTTTTGCTATAGTTTTTTTTAAGACCAAATTTGTTTCCCCCAGAGAATTTTATATTTTGCTGATATGAAGGCATAAAACAGCAGCAAAGGGCAATAATGCATATATGATGAACATCAAGGTCATGCTGACGTTCAAAATGGCGACTTACCTCATTCTGATGTTTTTGTTAATTTTGTAAACAATATCCTTTGAAATGATACTCATTTCCTCTGATTAGTTTTCACATTAATCTTCTGGTGTTCTTCCCACATTAGTGATCCCAAATGAGGTGTGATTCTCCACTCCTGGTCAAAAGAGCTAAGGAGGTATCTTAATGTAAGTTGAAGGGAGTTTTGTCCTAACTCATGGATTGTTCAAGAATGAATTTTGGGGTTTGAAGTCTGCTGAATGCAACTTATATTTTTAATAAAAATCACTTTTTCTTTAAAAAATGGAATTTGTTGCTAATAATTAAAAACCAAGATATTGATTTTTAGAAGATCTGGACTAAGATCCAACAGGTGGGTAGAGCAGAGTATCGGTTTCCCATTCTAGATGGGCATCCACTCTTCAGTTTGCCGTAGTCCACACCTGGCCCACTTGCCTCGTTTTTGTTTCCTGGAGCCACCTGTAGGCATTGGAGTCTGTGGTCACTGACGCCCTTCTGTAGTAGGCTGAATTATGGCCCCCAAAGACATCCAGGTCCTGATCCCTGGAATCTGTGAATGTTACCTTAGGTGATAAAAAGGTTTTTGCAGATGTGACTAAATTAAGAGTCTTGAGATGGGGAGAATATCCTGGATTATCTAGGTGAGCCCTAGGTAACCACAATCATCCTTAGATAAGAGGGAGGCAGAGGGAGAGTTGACCAAGAGACAGAGGGCAATGGGATGAGTGAAGCAAGATGCTACGCTGCTGGCTTTGAAGATGGAGGCAGGAGCCATAGACCAGCAATGCAATATAGGAGCTGAAGAAAACGAGGAAAGAGGTTCTCCTCTGGAGCCTCTGGAGGAGGCACAGCCCTGCCAACACCTTGATTTGAGCCCAGTGAAATGGAGTTTGGACCTCTGGCTTCTAGAATGTAAGAGAATAATCGTGTGTTGTTTTAAGCCACTTAATTTGTTATAGCAGCAACAGGAAACTGATAAACCTTCTGACCTTGTACGTGAGAACAAATAAATTAATAATCTCTGCTCCTGTCCCCCACCCTCACTAGTTTTTTGAGACCCACCTGACCCTGCAGGAAAGAAGTTCTTGCACGTCGGTGGTCCAGTGCGTGGCTGGTCTGAGGAGGATGAGACCATTTTTGGGGGTCCCACTGAGACCATTGCGGGGAGGATGATGGCCATTTTTCAGCCAGCTTTCAGGGGCTCCGGCAGACCTGAGCTGGGATCCCGAGGAGAATCACCACATAGCTACAACAGGCAGAGGAGACTAGTAGCATGAGAGACACTAAGACTGAATTCCCGGAGTCTCCCTCTTATGAGAGGCTTGAAGATGTCTTAATTTGGCTCAGTATCCTTCCCCGCTTCTTCTGTCTTGGGGAACTCTGCCTCCTCACTTCACAGGGTCCTGGAAATCCATTGTAACCCTCCTCCCCCCAATCAAGGGCTGGGAAGGTGACCCAAAATAGGCCGTTCAGATGATCCTCTGGGACAGTGGTTCTCAAACTGGATCTTGTAGCAGAATCACCCAGAGGGATTGCTAAAACATAGATTGGGGTCGCACCCCCTGAGTCTCTGGGCTGAGAATTTGCCTTCTTAAAAGTTCCAAGGTGATGCTAGCCCAGGGGCCACACTCTGAGAATCCCTGCTCTGGGAATGTGGATCCCAGAAGATGGAAGACAGGTAGCGAGCTCAACCAAAGCAGATAGTTCATGACTATGAAATCCCTGAATCTGATCTGATTCTGGGCATTCCGAGGGTCTGGTTCTTCCTCTTTTCTTTTAACTTGATGAGTCATCCCAAGTTCAATTCGTTTTTGCTTAAGGAAGCAAGACTTGTTGCTTGCAACCAAAGACTTTTAATGGATTGAACTTTCAAGGAACACTCTTGATATGAAAAAAGTGGGGTTCGTGGAACACCAGCCTTACAGAGCATAGGTTAGACGTAATTTCTGTCTGCCAAGACCGTATTAATGGGGATCATAGCCATCATTTATTGAAGGCCTGCTATGTGTCTGATGGATGCTAGGAGTTTTACAGACGTTTTATGAGCCTTATAGTCACTCTGAAGGGAAGATATTTTTATCTTTATTTTTCGTTTGAGGACATGGAGGCCTAGGAATTTATTATTGGGAAGATATAAAATCAACATAAATATTGTCGGTGAACGGTAGACAATACTGAGAAAAGGACAGTATTTTTCTCCTTCTTAGTATATTTCTCTTTTTTGTTTACTTTTTCTGGGTGTCTAATCGCCCCGTTAGCCTGCCTGCACTGCCCCTGTAGAAATTCTTTTAAAGGGGCAAGAGGAAACATTGATTTTGACCTTCATAATTAAGTATTTAAAAAATTTCCAGTTTGCTTTTAAATATTAGATGTTCCATATATTTTAGAGATAACAAGAAGAGCCACATTTGGCTTTTGATCTCTAAGTAGACCATCAAAACCAGTTTGACAGACCCTTGGAATTCATATGGAAAGCATCTAGAATGAAGCAGGATGTTAGCTGAATGTTTGGGGAAAAATAGCTCATTGTTTTTATTTTTACTATAAAAAGAATACTTATCGGACATTTCTTATGCCCCACATCACATCCTCTTGACTCATCTTTTACTTCAGTCATTGCTGTAGCAACTGGCTTTGTGCACAGGTAACCTGCCAGTCCCTCCTATTAGCTGCACTGAGTGTCTCTTGCTTTTTGCCCCAGGGCATCTCTGCTGCCTTAGTGTGGGATATCCATGGGAACTCATTTACTTATGCCCAACCTGGAAGTGAGAGATTACGAAAAACTCCTGACTTAAACTCTCTCTAAGGAAGGATAAGCCAGTGGATAAGTGCTCCCTTCTTCCAGTTCTTATCTCTTGGGAGGACAATCTTGAGGTGTGTTCTTCAAGACTCCTTAGAAGTTCTCAGTGGGGTGGAGTATAAGTTGCTTACAGTGGGGCCAACTCAAGAATGCTCTTTATTTTATTTTTTTGTGTGAGGAAGTTTGTCACGGAGCTAACATCTGTGCCCATCTTCCTCTACTTTGTGTGGGATGCCGCCATAGCATGGCTTGACAAACGGTGCTGTGTCCACCTGGGATCCGAACCCGCAAACCCCAGGCTGTAGAAAATTAGAATATACAGATAAAGAAGAAAAAACACTAAAATCACCCATAATCCTGACCTCTCTAGAGATTTCGTCTGTTAAGATTTGGGTGTATTTTCTTTTGAAAATGCATACACACTTTTTAAAAGACACTACCGGGATCATACTGTATCTATGGTTATGTATCCTGACTATTTTCACTTACCATATTGTGACAATCTTCATGTGACTAAATTTCCTCCAATGAAATATTTAATAGCTGCACAGCATTTCATTTATTCATTCATTATTTATAGAGCAGCTACCATGTCCCAGGCACTGTTTTGAGCACTGAAGACACAGCAATAAACAAATAGATCCAGTCTCCACCCTCAAGGAGTGGACTTCTAGTTAGGATTTTTCTTCCATTCTAATGGGGCATAACTTATTTAACCAATGCCCTGTTGTTAACTGTTTAGATTCCTTCTGATCTTCAGGACTAGAAACAATGCTTCCGTGAAGATCCTTGAGGGTATTCTTTGATCTCCTCCATGTTCCTCTCTTGGGTAAGTTCCTAGAGGTGGAATTGCTGGAAGAAAGGGGATGTGAGTAAAGGAGGGTGCTGCTATTCTCACCTAGATCCGTCTCTCTGACTTCGGAGCCTGGGCTGATAACCATGCCGGTAATATCACTGAGCTGAAAAAGATCGTGGTAACTGGAGGCTGTCAAAGGGTTCCTAGCTGGCTTAGGCATGTGGGCTGTATGATTCTAATAATTAACAGGTCAAGTGCAGAGTGTTTAAAAAAAATAAAGAATTGGAATCCCGGGTTTGCAAATTACCAGCTGTGTAATTTTGGGCTCAGTTTCTTCATCTGTAAAGTGGGGACAATAGTTATCTATTCAGCAAATATTTATTGAGTACCTACCAATTGCTAGCCGTCAAGCTAAGAATTGACAGTCCAGCAGGGAAGGAGATATGAATAAATAATCACAGAAATATAAAATTACAAACTGTGTTCTGGGCTATGATGAGAAGTATAGGATGCTGTAAAAATGAGTAACAGGGAGACTCGATCTTTTGGGGCACGGGGTTTGGGAGATTAAGTGAGGCACGAGCTGAGATATGAAAGATGTGTGAGTTAACCAGGGCCAGGTGGGGAGAAAAATTCCCTGCGGAGGGAACAGCAGGTACAAAGCATTTTGAAGACGAAATGTGATTGAAAGCCACTTTCTTTCCCACCTCACAGCTCCTGCACTTGTACTTGCTTCTGGCAATATCTCCTCTGAGATCTGATCTTCCCATCGCTGGTCCATCTCATTCAGCTCTTAGTTCAAATGACGTCTCAAAGATGCCTTCCCTGAACATCCTTCTGAAGTTAATATGTTCTGTTTTCTTCCTAACACCTACCTCTGATTCAAGCGTTCATATTCCTTTGTTGAACATCTCCCCCACCGCTTGAATGCAAACCCCAAGAAGGGAGAGATTTGGGGGGCGGGCGGGGGCAGATTTAAATGCTGAATTCTCAGCGCCGGGCAGACAGCAGTTGCTCAATGCATGCTTGCTGAGCGAAGGAACAGTGCTTGGCGCCAAGTCTGCGCTTGGCAAAAGCCACAAGGGTGCAAGAGCAGAAGCGGAGCGCGCGCTCGGGGCACGGACCCGGCCTGCTGCGCCCGGGACCGCGCGAGGGGCGCGCCGGGGGCGGGGCCGCCCAGCCGGAACCCTTGGGGTGCGGCGGCGGCGGCTTCCGGTCGCGGCGGACACTTCCCGCGGAGGGACCCTGCCGTGGCGGCGCGGACCCCAGGCTGACGCGCACGGCGGCCGAGGAGGGGCGGCGGCCATGGACGACCACAGCCTGGACGAGTTCCGCCGGCGCTGGCAGGAGGAGCTGGCGCAGGCCCAGGCGCAGAGGAAGCGGCGGCGGCCCGAGGCTGCCGAGCGGCGGCCGCGGCGGCCGGAGGTGGCCCCCGGGCGCGGCGAGCAGGCCTCGGGGTACCTGGCGCTGGCCCAGGGCCTCCTGGAGGGCGCGGGGCGGCCCCCGGCGGCGCGGGCCGCGAGGCAGGACGCGGCGAGCCGTTCCCGCTCCCCTCCGGCCCGCGAGGGCGCCGGGGGCGGCGAGCAGCTGGTGGACCAGCTCATCCGCGACCTGGTGAGTGGCCGTCGCCTCCTGCCGAGGCCCGGGCCGGCCCCCGCGCCCGGTCCAGACCCGCGAGTGAGTTGGAAAGTGACTCTGTGCCACCAGTGTAGGGGAGCAGTGAGTAGAGGTACCCACACCTACGTTTGTGCGTGCATAGAGTTTGTGCATCTCTGGAAGCCGTGGTTCCCAACTGGGGTTTGTCCCCGATCTGGCAGTGTCTGCAGACAGTTTTGGATGCCACAGCTGGGAGCGGGGGTGGTTTCTGCTAGTATCTAGTAGGTAGAGGCCAGGCATGCTTATGAACGTTCTACAACGCACGGGACAGCACCCACCAAAAATTATCTGGCCCGAAATGTCAGTAAGTGTGAGACGGAGAAATCCTGCTCCAGGAAGATCCCTGAACTTTTAACGAGGTTGCCTTTGGGGTGGAGAACCCAGAGCATGGGTAAGAAGGAATTTTAACTTTTCTCTATATACTGTTGGGACTATTCAGGTTTTTCTAACTGTCCCATGTATTGCTTCAAAAACAAAGCAGAAAAAAAGGGAATCTTTTGGGCGCTGTCATTAGCATGGAGGGTCTTAGCGTTTTCTGGGGCATGGGTCCCTTCCAGAATCTGGAGGAAGACAGGGACCCTCTGTCAAAAAAAAAAAAAGCTCCCGTGACAGAGTTAGGACAATCAAGATCCCCCAAAACATGTCCATGGTTAAAGAGTTAGGACAAGACAGCAGGTTTTTTTGTTTTTGTTTTTGTTTTTTTGAGGAAGATTAGCCCTGAGCTAACATCTGCTGTCAATCCTCCTCTTTTTGCTGAGGAAGAGTGGCCCTGAGCTAACATCCATGCCCATCTTCCTCCACTTTACGTGTGGGATGCCTACCACAGCATGGCTTGACAAGCGGTGCCATGTCTGCACCTGGGATTTGAACCAGCGAACCATGGGGCCACCGAAGCAGAAGGTGCGAACTTAACCACTAGCCACCGGCCAGCCCAAGACAGCGGGTTTTAGGGGTTTGATTTAAATTAGGCTCATAGGAGGCTACTACAGCTTCCCGATTGGGAGTAATTTTATAATCTGTATTCTGTATCAAAAGTTGTTTCAATAGGTGATGGCTTAATATTTAAAGTAATATGTAGTTATATTCAAATAACAATAGCTATATGAGTTTTCACCAAGTGTCTGGTCCTGTGCTCTGCCTTATCTTTAAGGTTAGAGATAACTTTTTTGTGTGTGTATCATAAACATTGTCTCTCTCTTTTTTTTTTAAGGATTGGCACCTGAGCTAACATCTCTTGCCAATCTTATTTTTCCTTCTTCTTCTTATCCTCCCCAAAGCCCCCCAGTACATAGTTGTATATTCTAGTTGTAGGTCCTTCTGGCTCTGCGTTATGGGACGCCGCCTCAGTATGGCCCGACGAGTGGTGCCTTGTCAGCGCCCAGGATCTGAACCATGAAACCTGGGGCTGCCGAAACAGAGCGAACTTAACCACATGGCCATGGGGCCGGCCCCATAAACATTCTCATTTAATGTGACAATTCTTATACATATGAAAATTCATGCTGGCATCACGCCTACTTCTGTAAAAAGTGGGTCATCACTGAAGAAGTCTGACACATGTAAAAATCTTTCAATGCCTTGGCAAGGTGGCTTAGCACCTGATAAGTTGCTCAGGCCACTTCAGATCCATGCAGAAATTACTCCCATGGAAGTAGATTTGTAGGCTAAGGCAAGAGCAGCTTATGGGGTAGAGACAAACAGGAAAGTGGATTATTAGGACAAAGGCACATTTGGGGCCTCACAGCAGAAATCCTCCCCACTGAGTGTAGCAATGTCCCCAGGCTTCACAACAATCCTGGGAGGTATTGTTAGTTTCCTTTTACAAGTGGAGGAGCTCAGAGGTTTTGTGTAATTGGCCCAGGGATACCCAGCTGATAAATTCTGGGGATTGGGTTTGGATCCAGGTCTGTGGGACTTGAAATTTCACCAGATAGGAGTTTTGCAAACTTGACCTGATGTAAGAATCTCCTTAGGGCTTGTTAAAATACAGGTTCTGGCCCCTTCCCCAGGCCTGCTGAATCTCTCCAGAGGAGAGGCCCAGAAACCTGGTGAGTGGGGTGATCAGGCAAGTTTGAGAGGTTGCTCTGCCGTAGAGCTTCCTTTGGTTTGAGTTCCTGGTTCTCAAGGCTTTCCAGCGCTAACACTCGTGAGGGGTAGGCACTGATACCAAAAATAGTGGATCCCTAAATGAAGTATTGTAAAAATGGGAGGGGCCTGCCTACTGCAGGATCCAGAGGTTCATATGCTTCATGTGTCCTTGGAATCTAAGCTTCCTATGTCATTAGAAAAAGCCGGCCCTAGATGTGTGCCCGTGATCTCTCTGCCCCCGTCAGAATGACCACATCAGCTCCTGCCCGGCTCTGCGCTGCTGTGAGCGGCGTCCCACCTTTGGGGCTCCTCTAATTCTCTTTCGCACTTTGCAGTCATCAGTAACACTGCTGTAAGTAGAGTAGTAATTCAGTGCATGCTTGCTTTCTCCTTGCTACTGTCTTAAAGGTTTAGAGCTGTTGTCTTCGTCAGTTCTCCCAACGGCCTTCTCCGGTGGCCATGATTAGCTCCCTTTGGCAGATGAGAATTAGGAAAGTAATTGATGTGTAAGGGGCAGTAAACCCACCCAGTATCTTAAGTTTAAGATAAGTATCTTAAGTCATCTTAAGAGAAACGATGTTAATTTTTGTAGAAACGGCTTGGATTCCTGTCAGTGGTTGTAAGCCCCAAAGGCCACAGGCGGGTCGTGTAAATGAGTGAAGTAGGCTAGGTGTTGCTCACTCAGTCCTTTTTTTCCCAGTTCATCAGGTGTTTTATTATGCAGCTTTTGCAAATTCCAACCATACTTCTGTAATAATTTCTTTCATAATGGCTATCATTCTTCCTGTCACATTAAATATTAGACATGACAGAGATTGTCTTGATGATAACCCTAAAGAAAAATACTTAACCATTTTTCTTGAAATATGGCCGTCCTCTTGGTCTTGTTTTTCCACTCTTTAAAATCAAACTCTGTATTGAAGTGTACAAATCATAAATATACAGTTCAAAGAATTTTCAAGAGTGTACATGTCCGTGTACACAGCACCCAGATTACAGAAGAGCATTACCGGCTTGTCAGAATCCCCATGCGTTCTCTTTCACCCAGGGGTAACCACTCACCTGACTTCTGACAACTATTTTAGTTTTGTCTGTTTTTTTTTTTGTTTTTTGTTTTTGAGGAAGATTAGCCCTGAGCTAACTACTGCCAAACCTCCTCTTTTTTTTTTTGTGGAGGAAGACTGGCCCTGAGCTAACATCCATGCCCATCTTCCTCTATTTTATATGTGGGACACCTACCACAGCATGGCGTGCCAAGCGGTGCCATATCTGCACCCAGGTCCGAACCAGCGAACCCTGGCCACTGAAGCAGAACATGCGCACTTAACCACTGCGCCACCGGGACGGCCCCTAGTTTTGTCTGTTTTTGAACTGTGTAAGTAGAATCATACAGCATGTACTCTTTTGTGTCTGGGTTCTTGTGCATAGCATTATGCATGAGATTGATCCCTATGAATAGGCCACATTTTATTTATTCTACTGTTGATGGGTATTATTGATAACTAGTTTGTTAATAGCCAGTTTGGGACTATCAGGAACAGTGCTGCTGTGAACATTTTGTATCTGTCTTGGAACAGGTTTACTCATTTTTCTGGGTGTACACCTAGTTGTGGAATTGCTGGGTTATAAGGTATGCGTATGTTCAGCCTTACAGGTCTTGACAAATAGTTTTCCAAAGTGGTTGTACTGGTTTTCTCATTTATGATAGTAACTAGAGTATGTGGAATACAGAATTTCACTTTCTTCTTTGCCATAAATATAATAACACCAACTAAGATGACATTTGGCAACTGAACTTGACCCCAGCATGGGTGAGATGATAGTGACAAACTGGGAAATTCATGCTGTGCTGGACTAAAAGTGGGAGCTACCGTCTAAGTCAACTGGTTCTTGTTGGAATGTTGTCCTAGTGTTGCAGAGACTTTAGATTTTTGTTTTTAAACTGGGACTATGTATTTTCATATGGACTCTGTCAGTTCTTGCTGCATAAAAAACACCCAAAACTTTGGCTTAAAACAACTCTATTGGGGCCAGCCTGGTGGCATAGTGGTTAAGTTTGCACACTCTGCTTTGGCAGCCTGGAGTTCACCGATTTGGATCCTGGGCTCGGGCCTAAGCACCACTTGTCGAGCCATGCTGTGGCAGGCGTCCCACATAGAAAGTAGAGGAAGATGGGCGTGGATGTCAGCTTAGGGTCAGTCTTCCTCAGCAAAAAGAGGAGGATTGGTGGCAGATGTTAGCTCAGAGCCAATCTTCCTCAAAAAAACTCCCAACACTTTATTTAGCTCACCGTTTTCCAGAGTGGCGGCTTGGACTGCGCATATGTGGGCTTACTCGTGTCTGAGGTTAGCTGCTGGTCAGAAGCTCTGTTCCTGGGGACTGGCTAGTTGTGTTTGTGTGCATCTGGCTTATGTGTGTCTCGTCATCCAGCGGGTTAGCCCTGGGTGAGTCTTCCCAGAGTTATGAGAGGAGCAAGAGGGCAAGCCCCAATACTTTTGAAGTCTCTGTCTAGGTCATGTTGGTTATTGTCACATTGGCCAAAGCAAGCCATGTGGCCAAGCCCAGATTCGGTGTGGAGTTACCTGAATGCCTGGATATGGGAAGGCACGAACGAAATTGGGGCCTTTTATACAGTAAACTACTACACAAACTCTTCCCATTTTTAATTGTTGGTAACTGATACAAAAAAGTTACATTTTAACTAACACTGCAGGTTAAAGAAAAACTGCCTGGGGGTGGATCTGCCTTGGGTCGTGAGTTTGTGATCTTTGTCTTATGTCCAAGAGGATCCAAGACTCCTTGCTTGATCCTTGGATAACTCCTGAAAAATAAGATTTAGTTCCCTTTGGGACACCCCAGAAATTGACAGGCTGATCCAGTTGATATGAAAGGGAAAATAAAAATGTGGTACGACCTCCCAACATCCCCACCCTTTTTTTCCAACCTTTGGTGCGCTCTGGTAGACCAGTGCATCCTGTTGTGGTTTTGGGGTGGTGTCTCTCACTTCAGAGTCTTCAGTGTCATCACTAGAGTGAGAACAACTCGTAAGTCAGCAGTCAAGAGTTAGGTGCCTTTTGATGGGTAGGTGCGCAGCACTGCGTCGGAGTGTCGTGTGGCTGGGTACTACAGGCCAGGCCTTTGATGGACACGCACAGCTGAAATGGAAGCTTAGAAATGACTCCTCTTGAGCCTCGTCTTCTTATGAAGCTTTTATAATGGCACTTAGAAGCCATTTGTTTTTAGGTGGTAAGTTGGGAATGCCTACTGTCTTCCGGGTATACGGGTAAGCTAGTGAAAGAAATGATACATCCCTGGTCAGAATTTCATAAGCAGAGGCATTTTCTCTTTCTTTCTTCTGTCTTCCATGTCCCTCTCTCCATAAACTCAGGCCTCTCAGAGGTAGTGGAGACACTTAGGTATAAGCACAAGTATGCTCGTTTCTTTCTTTCTTCACTGTGGTGGTTGTGATGTCCAGTTGCTTGGTCCCATTTTTATGTAGGTGATGTATCAGGACTTTGGGTTGCAAGCACCCAACTCAAATTGGCCTAAAACCCCAAACTGGAATCTCTTGATTCATATAACAGCATTCCAGGAGGTAGTGTTTGTTCCAGGGGCTTAGATGATGTAACAAGAAATCTCTCTATCTCTTGGTCCTGCTTTCCTTTGCTGGCTTTATTCACAGGCAGGCTCAGTCTCTCTGGGGTAAAATGGCTACCAGCAACTCCAGTCTTCCATTCGATCAGCTTAGCAACCCAGGGGAAAGAAAGCATCTGTTTTCTGTAGCAAAAGTCATGAACGTAAATTCCCATTGGTCCACTCTGGGTCATGTGTCCATCCTTGAGCCACGCCCTGACTCAAACTGGCCAGGCTTGTATCGTGGGGTCAGCCCCACTAAACCATGTTGACAGAGTGGGCGTGGGGTGGTTTCCTAAAAGAAAATAAGAGGCGGGGCTGGCCCAGTGGCGCAGAGGTTAAGTGTGCACGTTCTGCTTCGGGGTTCACCAGTTCGGATCCCGGGTACGGACATGGCACTGCTTGGCACGCCATACTGTGGTAGGCATCCCACATATAAAGTAGAGGAAGATGGGGCATGGATGTTAGCTCAGGGCCACTCTTCCTCAGAAAAAGAGGAGGATTGGCAGCAGATGTTAGCTCAGGGCTGATCTTTCTCAAAAAAAAAAAAAAAAGAAAGAAAAAAAGAAAAGAACGGGCAGTGGATGTTGGGCAAGAAACAAGAGGAATGGCAGATGTCCACTTTAGGTGGTGAGTGTTTGAAGCAGCACTGACGATGGGAATGTGTGTGTTTTGTATCCCTCCAACATGTATTTATTGATCAGCTGAGTGCTAGGGAATCAGCAGTAAACAGAATAGATACTTCCTGACCTCAGAAGCCTACAGTCTTGCTTCTTTTAATTAAAAGAATGACATTAATGGGACCAGAATAGCCCTGGAATGAGTCCAGGCTCTGGAGTCAGGCAGACTGGAGTTCAGATTCAGGCTCTGCTGCTGACTAGCTGTTTGTCCTTGGGCAAGTTAACTTAGTCTGCCTTCCTTGTTGATGAGCATGATGCTGGTACCTATCTTGTGAGGGGGCAATGAAATAAGGCATGGAACATTCTTAGCACCGAGCCTGGTGTACAGTAAGCAGCCAGTGAATTTAAAGTAGTGCTAGTATGATCATTAGTATCACAGAAGATTCATTCTACTATCTCACTTGCTCTTTGCTGAGACTTACTGCTGAAAAGCCCCTTGCCTCCCCACCTCTTGGATCGGGCATCCCTGGAGGGCAGAGTGTTGGCTTACTCCTGTGCCCGCTCGTGCAGGACTCAGTGCAGTACCGAGTCTCTGTTTGTTGAGTTGGAATAACATGGGCACAATTGCTCCTTCCAACAACAGCCTTATGAAGAACCCTTGTGAATATTCAAAGCATTCTTCACATTAAGATTTGGGTTTTCAGGCCTGATAAAAGTCTTAATACTGCTGGCCAATATCTGTTGCTCCCTGTGTCAGTATTTAATTTGTCAGAGCCTACATCTTTGTTGTCAACAGGATCAATTTGATGGCTTAACTTCTGTTTTTAAGTTAGAAAAACGTAAGAAAACTTGCTGACATGAAATGAGAAGACGGACAAGTCAGATGTGAGCTCATGAACTGGCTTACCTGGAATACCTTCCCTTCCTCTTTGCCTTCCTTTTAGGGCTCAACGTGAATTCTGTCTCCTGTGTTAACTCTTCCCTGATCCCTCCAGCCCAGAGTTCTCTTAGACTTAGATTCTGGGCAAGAGGGAGATAAACAGTGACCAAATAGTTGTCAGGTCGTAAATGCTCTGGAGAAAACATTAAGCAGGTGGGAGGGATAGAGTGTGTGCATGCTGGGGGAAGGGCTGTCGTCTTAAATAGTGCTGTTCAAGAAGGCCTTCCTGGGAGGGCCACACTTCGTGGAAGGAGGTGAGGGAGCAAGCAAGCCGAGATCTGGGAAGGGGATTCTAGGCAGACAGCAGTGGGTGTGGAGGTTCTGTGGTGGCCAGGGCCAGCTGGCCTCATGGGCCTGTGTGACCTGTGTGGTCACACAGGGCCCCAGGCTCAGAAGGGCCGTGTGCTTGGTTTCGTGCTCTGTTGTTGCTGTCTTGAAATTCTTAATCATTTTTGAACAAGGGGCCCCACGTTTTTGTTTTACACTGGACTCCACAAATTATATAGTTGATCCTGATTGTAGGAATGTGCTTGGAGCGGTTGAGGCCCTTGATGTGAAACCCTTTATATATTCTTTCCACAAAGGAGTCCATAGCCACACAGACCCCTCTGGGGCGCAAGCTTCTGACAAGGGAGCTCCCCTCCCCCTGACTTCTTTCTGGGTCCTAAAGTTCTGGTCCCTGTTTAGATGAAAAGGCAGCTTTGGAAGCAGAGGTCCAGTGTCTTCCTCATACTGACTCCCTTCACTGCGTCACCACCCTCCTGGGATTGCCCCAGTGCTCGCTCCCACAGTCCTTAGCTTGGCTTTTTCTGTCTCCATGCCTTGCTAGAGTGCCCAGGGTCCTGAGTAAGAATGGTTCTTGAAGTTGGAAAGCGCATAAAAAAAGATAAATCCCATGGACATTTATTGTGCATCTGCTGTGTACAAGACACCGTGCTGGTTAGATATTGTAGTGTTCTGGTTGGGTTATATCATCCACACATGCAATCCGCAAAAATTTATTGAATACCTTTTGCTCTTCCTCATAGCCAGGCTTGGGGATTAGGTCCAATGGTAGGAGAGACATTGGCTTTGTGTGGACTGCTTGGGAGCTTAACCACTCTTCTAGCGTGGTTGCTTTGGAGACGTGGCTTTCCAGTTCTAATAGCTCACTTACTAATGAACTTTGGAATGCCTTAAGGGACTATCCAGACTGCCTTTTGTAGTCTCCGCTTTTCATTCCATTTTACGTGTTGATGACTTATCTCTCTAAAAGATTTGATCTCTCATACACTTGCTACCAGCACCTCTCCTGCCTCCAGCACCTGGCATGGCGCTGAAGTCAGATAGTGTTTTGAGCATAAAATACCTTATTTTAAAAATGTATGCTTTTCTTTGTGAAAATGTCATATGCTCATTGTAAAATATTTAGGAAATTCAGAAGACAATGAAGAAAACAAAAATCTCTCGTAATGTTATTGCTCAGAGGCTACTGTTAACATTTTAGTGTACTTCTGTTTTTTCTTTGTGTAAATAAGAACATGTATTTTGAGACAAATTTGGGATTATAAATGGATGCCTATATATCTTGTCAGTGTTTCCATTTTTTTCCCCAGTCAACCAGTTTTTTTCCTAAAGAAAACGCAGGTGAAACGGGAACTCCTCCGTCCCTCCTGATTGAGATTGTGTGGGTCTACCCTACTCTGCTGCGGTACGTGGAAAGTTGAGATAAAGGCCTTTAGAAAACAGTCTCCTTTCAGTCACAGGTTTAGCAGAAATGTTGTTACATATCTATTGTTTGAACTCGGGGGCTTGTCTCAGTTTCTTAAAACACCACCTAGAGAGATCTTCACTGTTTGGTTTGCCCTGGAAATATATGTTGGGAACAAACCTCAAGTCAGATTCTTCACTTTTCGCTGCTTTGGCTCTTAGTAATTACCCCTTCTTCTACTAAACAAGAGAAGAAAGATTAAATTTCTAACAGTTAGGCACAAAACCAGTCCATTTACAGAATTAGTCTTACATTAGCACATAGGAGTACCAATCAGCCTCCCTGGGGTGGATCTGTTTGCAATTTCTCTTAGCATTTTTGGAGGAAGTCCAGTAGACTTTGGGAAAATCTAGTATTCACTGACTTTGAATTAACAAAGTAACATGACTCCTTTGTGGTTGGGTTTTTTTGGCTTGATTGAGAAAGGATTGATTTTTGTATCTGTGTAATTTACGGTTGTGGCTCTCAACTTTTAGTGTGCGTGAGGATCCCTGAGGGAGAGGCGCTTGAGCCCTGCCCCCCAGAAATTTGGGGTGACAGGTCTGAGTGAGACCCTGGACGTTTGGATTAAAAAAAAAAAACTACACAGATGATTTTGATGTGTAACACAGGACGAGAGTCATCAATAGGGGTAGAGAATCAATATCTGAGCCATTGAAGAATTAAAAGCCAGGTTGTATGTTATCAAAAAGATGTTTTTCCATCAATTTAAAGGAATGTTAATATTTTGAATTTATTGGTCTTCTGTATGGTCTTCTGTAGCATAAATTTGGCCATTCTCACATTGCCTTGGCTATTAAATTGATGCAAAATTATTCTCTCTAAACATTGTAGTCGTATTGACATTTTTATAGTGTGACCGCATTTCCCTGTATTAATATTTCCAGTGTCTTTAATCTCTTTCTTCCTTCCTTCAGAATCCCTTTGTTTCTGAAATGCTGGCTTGTCCACGTCCATGTGTTTAAGTCAGTACAGATAGAGAGTTGGTTAATGGGGCCTGTAACTTTTTGGATGGCTCTGTGCTTCAAAAGAGCCTAGGTGGAAGTCTGATCATACCTTTTACGTTACAAGGTATTTTTCTGCACACTAGTGGCTAGCAGTATTTTTTACTTATATTTATGAACTGTGGGAAGTATTAAGTGAGAGTGTTTAAGACATTCTGGTGCTATTAGGGTATATAGCTTCTATCTAAGGTGTGGCTCCATGTTATCCTTGTTGAATCATGCACACCTAGGAAAGAATTGCGTTTTTACCCACAGGGTCAAACGTGCTCATAACTCTTCAATCTTTTATAAGGTGATATGTTACAAGTGATGGCTTACTAATAATAACAAAGTGAAGTTTATGAATGATTTACTTAACGTTGAAGCTGCTGCAGTGTTTGTCTGTCTGTCTGTCTTGGGTATAATAGCATCACTCTAACTTCCTGCACTCATTTTGCCTCCTTGAGTAGAAGAACGGGAGTAGGTTACCTAGACTGATGCCTCTGGGGTTGTACATAAGAACCCTTGGGAATGTGTTGAAAATGGGGCTATCATGGATCGTGTCTGTTGCTTTGGAAAAATTGAATTTTCCGTGAAGCGGACTCTGAGATGGAGATTTGCATGCAGGTGGTTTAGCGGATTAGCCTTTCCGAGAGGTCCCGAATTGAGGCAAGGAAGCCAGGCCCTTACACTCAGCTGTTGACTAGTTGTTGAATGGACACCGTCCTCCAGGAGGGGATGTAACCTTGGATGAGGCAGCTCGTTTGGTCAAGGGCAGTGCCTAGGAAGGGACTCAGCTGTGAGCCAACGCCAGGCAGCATTCTGGGCATCTGGAGGAATGAGTATGGTGGACCCGGAGGGCGAATCTGAGTGACCCACTGCAGCATCCACTGCAGGAGCCAGTGATTGAATGTCTTGCCAAAAAGATTCCAAGTGTGCACACGAAACTTCAGCATTTGGTCTCCTCACCTGTGGGGTCTATATATTCCTTAAGATGTGGGCCTGCCTTTAGTATGTTGGTTGTGCAACAGAGAGGATCGTTCACGTGGAAGTCTAGGACTTGATCTGTTTGGGATTGATCATCATTTTGGAGTTTAGATGTAATTGTTTTTTTTTTTGTTTTTTGAGGAAGATTAGCCCTGAGCTAACATCTGCCGCCAATCCTCCTCTTTGTACTGAGGAAGATTGGCCCTGAGCTAACATCCGTGCCCCCTTCCTCTCCTTTATATGTGGGACGCCGGCTACAGCGTGGCTTGACAGGCAGTGTGTAGGTGCACATCTGGGATCTGAATGGCGAACCCTGAGCCGCTGAAGCAGAATGCGTAAACTTAACTGCTGTGCCACCGGGCTGGCCCCTAGATGTAATTCTGAGAGAACAGTGACTTTGAAAAATGTTTGGCTTTGTAATGTTGGTGTTTACATAGTTATAATTCAGTGCTTTGAAACAGTTGTTGCCCTCCAGAACTTATAAATGACTAAGAACCATCACAACTGATGGATCAATAGTGAGACCTGATTGTTGTTGGTATGGGGGCCGCTACACCCTTGACAGGTCGTTTGCACCCTGGTGGCTGCTCCTTTTCATCCACTGTGCATTAGAACAAATCCTTCTTTAGTTATTACTGTGGTGTAACTTAAAATTGACGATTCTGTTTTACAAGTCCTCTGGGAAAAGACCTGTTGTATGGAAACTGTCAGTGTTCAGACTCCTGAATAGCTTAGCCTTTGCTGGACCATCCTTTTTCGCTGTCATCGAGTATCATCTGTGTGTGGTATGAAACGGGGAGATGACCTTCTGTGTAAACAACAAGCTGGTATAGGAGTAACATGGAATGTGGACCTCGTCACCAAGTATTTATTGAAGGAAAAAGGAGCTGGAGTACCACTCAAGGAAAGAAAATAGCAGTATTAACAATCGATTCTTGCATACCTCCCCCTTTCCGTGTATTATTTCATGTTATTTTTAATAACCTACCTATTTATAGGCTAGTTGTGTCTGTTTTACAGATGAGGAAGCCGGGGCTCAGGTGCATGTAGCCTGGTCTCGTGGCTAGTCAAGTGGCAGAACCAGGGGCTTCAGTTTAAGCTTTGCTCTGAACCTGGATGCTGTGCTGCATCCCAGAGACCATGGCGTTGGGATCAAGGAGGCTGGTGGCAGGTCGGGAGATGCTGAGGTAGAGGCACTGTTCTTGAGGATGAGGGTGGAGGATTGGCCAGCTGAGTAGGCAAAGGGGCGAAGGCTCCTGCCGCTGGGAGTGTGACTTTTCCACATCAGAATAACTAAAAGCAAAGCTGATTTCTCTTGCCTCATCACTCTAGTGTCAAGTCCAGGCACCAGGGTGTAGAGAGTCCTGAAGGGACCGATTGAAGACAGCAGTGCCTGGCCCGCCTCTAACGGTGAAGCTCAGTGAGGGTCCACCATGTGTGCGTGCAGGCTTTGCTTTGCCTTTATTCTGCTCACATGAGGATAAGGAGCATTTTTCTCTTGTTCCTTTACCTTGTAGGTAAAGTAGGCTTCTCCACCTTACCAGTCAAATAATCCAAAAGAGAAAACAGAAGTCCGGGGTTGCAAAGGATAGTCTTGTGTTGTGTGTGGCTTTCCTCCACGGCGGGCGACTCCCTGCTGGCTTGTGTTGAGAAGTCTCGAGTTGTGTCTGGGCCGAGAGAGAAACCGATGCCTCTTTTTCTTGATGAGTGAAGCCAGTTAGTTCTAGGAGGGGGCCTAACCTGGGATTAGCCTAGTGACTTTCCATTGTTTTTTTAGGCGAGGACCCATTTGTTTTCCAATTACACTTGCAGATTTTTTCCTGTTTTTTTTCTGTATAGCCAACATTTCGCTTTTGATTTAACATTCTGTTCCCTCTTTGCCCGTGGAGAGCTGTCAACTCTTACTCTGTTCCTCTAGAGATCCTTTTTGGCCCTCTTACTTAGCCTTGCACTCTTTTTGCAGTTGAATACATTTCCTTCTTATGCCCTGGGTTATCTTTTAGCCCTGAGACTCCTAGATGAATGGAAACATGATTCCAGAAAAATCTTTACCCTGAATCTTGGTAGGGTTTCAGTCAGTGCTCACACTCCCTTAAAAATTCTGATGCTATTTTCGATTTTGAGACTGCAGCCTTGCAGTATATGACTGTTGTATTTGAGTGGTGAATTAATACTTTGCTTGCAACCACTAAGTCACTGATGTCAGCCAAAGCTTATAAATGAATTTTTTAAGCAAGTTCTGTTGGGACAAAGAGCGCTGCCTTCCCCAGCTTTGCAGAAGCACACACCAAAGTGAACCTGGCAGGTGGATTTGGGAACAGGCAGAGGGGTCCATATGCACGCTTGGCTTTTTTTCTGTTTCACACTCGTATTTCTTTGTGCTACCTGGATCGTCATGACAGCCTTATCTCTCAAGTAAAGCCTGTTACCTCATCCCTAATTGCTTCTCCAAAGGCAGGCAAGCTCTGATTTCTCTGCGTTAATAAATGACACCGAAGAAGAACTGCTTTGTCTGCATTGGCTCGCTCAGGTTAACCGATGTAAGCCCTGAGTGCATTAGGAAACCTGTGCTACTCCAGCGGCCAAGGGGAGATGTCTTCACCTCACTCACGAGCAGCATTTTATTTGTTTACTTTTTGCTCATAGTCACAGCCCTATTCTCCTTTTTCTGATGAAAACACTTTAGTGACCTCGGTCAGCATTTCTCTGGCTGTGGGTACTCACTTCCCACCAGGTTGGGGGGTAGGAGCAGTTGTCCCGGGGGGACCAGTGGCCTCCCTGATTTCAAGGCTTACTTTCTTGGCTACCTGCTGCTCAGCTTTTCTTAGAAGCCAAGAGACTTCCCACAAGCCTTTGCACTGAATCCTGTGGGCGTACCCCAGGTTGTCACATGACACCCTTGCTTCTCCTTTTTCATGCATTATGAGAAGTGGTCTTGTTTATTTTATAAGTGGATGTGAGGAGGGTAGAGGATGTGGGGTTGGAGAATTGAGAGTGGCTGTCAAGTTCTGAGTTAGTTCTGACTGTGCTCCGCAAAAAGTGAGAACGCTTTGCTCCTCCTGGGAAAAAGCGTCATCCCTCTTGTCATCACCTAAGGATATCTCTGGTAATTTAAAAGGCCTGTAAATATGAGCATTTTCATATTTCAGAATCGTAAGCTTATTTCCTTTTTTCTCCTCAGAATGAAATGGATGATGTGCCCTTCTTCGATATCCAACTGCCTTACGAATTGGCAATCAATATATTTCAGTATCTGGACAGGAAAGACCTAGGAAGGTGTGCACAGGTAAGCTGTCATTAACTGGCGTTCAAGACTTACCTATATGTGTAATTAAAGTATAGGAAGCTCCTGGGTAACAGAAATTTACTTAGGATTACAGATTTTCAAGAACTTATGAATTGTGTAGCAACTTTACTTGAGGGAAAGCAACCTTGAACTTAAAGGACTGTGTTCCCCCTCACCACGCGGTGTTTATCTTTTTGTGACCATCTGCTCCAGAGCTCTGTTCTCCTTGCAGTCTGAGTTATGGCTGACCTGTGGCAGTGTGCTCAAGGCTGACGATGCTGTGCTGGGCCTTTATTGAGCTAGCCTGAGCTGTTAATGTCCTTACCCTTTTTAATGCAAAGATGCGAGCCCTTGGTTAAATCAAGCCAGTCATTAGGTTGGGAGCTGAGGGTCAGCCTGAGGACAAAACAGTGAAGTCATGTTTTAGGCCTATAATCCAAATTACCCTTTAAACACCCGACTCCCTCTCAGTGAGGTGCGAGGTGTGAGGCGGAGGAGAGTGGCTCGCACCGAGGGAATTGCAGATCAGTGTCCCCCATCTCAGGCGTACTTTGGGGGATATGCCCACAGAGTGGATGGTGGGAGATGGCATCTGGGCCAGACTTGACTGTGTACATGAATCACAGGAGACCTCGATAAAATGCAAGTTCGGACTCAGGAGGCCTGGGGTGGGCCCGATACTCTGCATTTCTAACCAGATGATGCCAGTGTGGCTTTGGCCACTCTATGAGAGGCAAGGGTTTATGCCATTCAAATTGGTCCCCTGTTCTCTTCTATTTGGCAAAGAGTGTGTAATTTTTGGTAAGTTCAATGTGTATATGATTGCTGACCATTTGGCTTTTCATGGACAACTGTTCCCAGAAGACACTGGAGTATCCATTGTCTATAACTGCCAAAGAATTAATTTGTATAGTGGTGACCGTTTCCCATGCCTGGATTCAGTAATGCATTTTACACAAGTGCCTGTGCCTTCGAGAGAACGGTGGTAAAATGAAGTGGTAGGAGAACTGTGTGTAGAAGTCGAAAGCACCTTCGAGAATGTGAAGTCAAAAGGATTAAGGTAGTTTGAGTGGTGAAAACTGCAGCCAGATGTAGGCTCTAGAGCTCGTACCTCTGTGGCGGTTCAACGGGATCACACAAAGTACAGGACGGGTTAGGGTTTCTGGTTTTACGCTGTTTCCTTATGAAGCATTTTGCTTAATCAAAATTATTTTTCTACTTAAATGTGAATTTAAAATGTTTCCAGTATTCTTGATTGCCACAATGTTACTTAATTTGGGGGTGTTGGCAAATATTTTTTGATGCAGAGTCTGGAAATCTTTAGGAAATGACGGAAGAAATCATTCAAAGGCTGAAATTCACTAAAGAAAAATGTGTTGAAGTGTAAACTCTGCTCAGAGCCTTTCGATTGCGTCAAGAAAGAGTACGTACGTTGTCTTCTTTCCCTTGGAAATTGGGTTGGTTATGGTCTAGCTTTACACATTGGCCCTGTGCCCAAGAGTTGAAAACAAGGGTGTAGCTAAATGAGTCGAACTCCTGGATTTCAGCCTGATGCTGTTAGCCGAAGTCTTGGAGGAGGGTCTAATAGCTAGCTGCTTTCCACGAAGTCAGCATTAGCTGATAAAATCTTCCTTCTTGATAGGAGCTGCTGTTTAAGGAACCATTTCTTTTAACGTTGCTTTTTGCTCTCCTGCTTTGTAGAGGGCCATGTGGCTTTCACATCTGCTGCTGGTTTTCTCATCCAAAGAGTTTATCAGTGAAAGATAGGATCTAGTGGAAGAAGAGATCCCCTTTTGGTACAGCGGGGCTGCATTTCAGGGTAGATTGGTTATGCTGGTGAGATTATTCTGCAGGTGTGAACACTTTAATTTGCAACACAGTAGTCCAATTGTCCACTAGAATTCTTCCCTCTTTGGCCTGTTGGATTTAGGGTGTTTTTTTGTTTGTTTTTTGTTCAACCTAATTTTTAGAGTGCATGTATAAGAATAGAAAATATTCTTAAACAGAACCCCTAAGGTAGCTCTGATCCTGAAGCCAGGATTTTTTCAGAGTTTTTGCATGAACATGACAATGGATGGCCAGGAGTGTGTAGATAGAATTGGCTTTGTTTTTTTCAAGCATTAAAATAAAAATACAAGGTAATAAAAATAAGGAGCATTTTCATTTGCTTCTTGTGGTGTTTTTATTTTTAAACAGAGGAACAGAGTGCTGTTGAATGGAATGTCGTGCTACTTTATGATTTCGCTTTAGAAGGGCTTGCTCTGTCTGTCTGTCTCTTTTCTCTTTTAATCCAGCCGCCTTGGGATTTTAGTGAACTTGGGCCAGTTATGTGGAATTGGCACCATGAGTTACATGTGTGCCCTTGGAGAAAACCTGTTTGCTTAGATCTTTATGCCAAGTTGGTAACTAACAGTAAAGAACCCTGACTGGGGAGGACTTTTGTGCTTTAATTATGCTGCAGACTACACTGGAGAACTGCTTTTGCTCTGACTTGGTCTCCTTTCTGCATCCTTGCTCTTTGCCTGCTTTGTGAGGGTTTATGCTGTCAGAGCCAAAGTCCCGCTCCATTAGTGTGTGATCCTTACATCAGTGTGTGTGAGGTTGTTTTTGTGAGGAAGATTGGCCCTGAGCTAACATCTGCTGCCAATCTTCCTCTTTTTGCTTGAGGAAGATTGTCCCTGAGCTAATGTCTTTGCCCATCTTCCTCTGTTTTATATATGAGATGCCGCCACAGCACAGCTTGAGAGTGGTGCATAGGTCTGCACGTGGGATCCGAACCTGCAAACCTTGGACCCCTGAAGCGGAGCACAGGAACTTAACCACTCCGCCACCGGTCTGGCCCCAGATCCTTGTGTACTTTTGATGTGACCTCTCTAGCTTCTTGCTAGTTGTGGGAGTGTTTCATGCTGAAATGTCTCAAACAGGGTGACTTTCAGTAAGCAAAGTTATGTGTTGGGCAGTTCATTGAACGGCTTTATCATTTTGCTTTTTATAGTTTTATGTTCGTTTTTGTGTGTGGGTGCACAGGATTTCTGGCACTTTAAAGGATAATATTTTTAAATGGATAACAATTACAAAATTGCTGATTTTCAAAAGTAAAGAATTGGTTTTTAAGGGGAGGGTAAGTCTTGTGTTATATGAATCACAACATGAATAATTCTGAGGAGTAAAGGTTTTTAAGTATTTATCAACAGTTGCTTTTAAAACTTTAAAAATAATTATAAATTCAGAGGCAGTTGTAAAAAATAGTACAGAGAGGTCCTGTGTAGCCTCCCCAGTTTCCTCTGTTGGAAATGTCTTTGTAACTGTAGCGCAACACCAGACCGGGACATTGGCACTGTGCGGGCCGCAGAGCTTATTCAGGTGTCTCTAGTTTACACGCACCTTTCTGTGCGCGTGTGTTTAGTTCTGTGCAGTTTTATTACAGGGGTAGATTTGTGTGACCACACAATCAAGATGCGGCACATTCATCACAAGGGTCTCTGTGCTACCCGCACCCACCTCTACCTCCCTCCCCGTCCCTAACCCCTGGCAGCCACCAATCTGTTCTTCATCTCTCTAATTTTGTCTTGTTTTATTTTTGTATATTTTAGTTATGTGTATTTCCTAATATGTAGCTTTAGAAATTTAGCTGCATAGACAACAGTGTTATGTTTTTTGAGTAAAAGATAGAAAAATGTGCATAAAGAAAGCAATAAAGGAAAAGAAGGAAGATGCAGAGGTTAAAACTTGAGATTTCTTATAAAATTGGTGAGCGAGAAAGGTGTTACCAAACTACGTAATTCTGGAAGTAAAAGGTTAGATTATCATATTTCAAGTTTCAAGGAAAATGTGATCTTAGGATCTTCCCAGATGTCCAAATAGGAGAAACTAGAATCTGGGGTTTTATAGCTAAAGATCTTCATGAGCTCTTCAGAAGTCGGGAATCCGTAGCTCAGCGCGGCCCAATTGATTTTCCCGGCAGATGTGATTCTGAAGACCTGTGGTCGCTGCCGGGTTCCTTTGGTTCTCTTTCTCCTTTGCCACCAGACTTCTCTCAGGGAGATACGTGCAGTGCGTTCCCGAGACCCAAACGCCCTCGGGGGTTTCCTTTTAATTCATCAGGTTGTGGTGGCTGCCTCCTTTACACAGGGATAGGGAAAAGCAAAGCAGAACTAAAGAAAAGATGAGGCGCTAGATGAAACGAGAAGGGCAAACTGATGATAATCGTTTCTGCCGAGTGATGAGGACTTGGGAGTTCCTTATACCGTTCACTTTACTTTTGTGTGTTTGAAATTTTCCATAATTAAAAAGTTTAAAAGAAAAAAACCAGAAAGCAAGAGGGTATTTACTGAGAAGTTGGAACCTCTTGAGGGCAACACGTGCCAGAAGCTGACCTTTGAAAGTAAAAGCAATCTAGTTTTGTGAAGTGTTGAATTTTTAAGAAACTGGACATATTCTTTTGTCTCGTTCAGTTATTTACAGAGGGCCTACTATGTGCTATGTCCCTTTCTAGACAGGGAGTACAGCAGTGAACAAAGCATAAATCCCCTGCCTCTCAGATCTTACATTATGTGCAATAAACACATAATTAACTAGAGGGTTTCAGATGGTGATAAGTGCTATGGATAAAAATAAGACAGCAGAGGTGATGTTGGGGGTGCACTTTTAAGTGGCCAGTGGCTACTTCACAGAGAAGGTGACCCTTGGGCAAAGACCTGAAGGAAGGAGGAAGGAAACTGGGTCTCTGGCAGAGGCATATAGCAAGTGCAAAGGTCCTGAGGCGGGGCACACCTTATGTTTTGAGGAAAGCAAAAAGGTCACACTGGCCATGTTGGGGTAAGCTGAATAATGGCCCCCCAAAAGATGTTCACATCCTAATCCTCAGAACCTGTGAATATGTGACCTTTGTGGTAAAAGGGCCTTTGCAGATATGAGGAAGTTGAGCATCTTGAGCTGGGGTAATTGTCTTGGCTTATCCAGGTGGGCTCAGTGTAATTATGAGGCTCTTTATAAAAGGGAGGCAGGAGGTCAGAAAGGAGAGTAGATGCTATGTTGCTGGCTTTGAAGATGGAGGAAGGTGCCACAGACCAAGGAATGTGGGTGGCCCCAGAAGCTGGAAAAGATAAGGAAACAGATTTTCCCCGAAGCCTCCAGAAGGAATGCAGCCCTGCTGCCGACCCTTGACTTGAGACTTCTGGCCTCCAGAACTGTCAGAGAATAAATTGGTGTTGTTTTAAGACACTACGTTTGTGGTAATTTATTAGAGCATCAATAGGAAATTAATACGGGTGGGGGAGTAGTGAGCAGACAGTGCTAAAAGAAGAAATACTCAAAATGTGAAAGGCGTTTAATCCATTAAAAGAACTTGAACTTTATTTATTTGTTTTCATTCTTTTTGTTGAGGAAAGTTAGCTCTGAGCTAACATCTGCCACCAACCCTCCTCTTTTTGCTGAGGAAGACTGGCCCTGAGCTAACGTCCATGCCCATCTTCCTCTACTTTATATGTGGGACGCCTACCACAGCATGGCTTGATAAGCGGTGCATAGGTCTAAGCCCGAGATCTGAACTGGCAAACCCTGGGCTGCTGGAGCGAGCGTGAGAACTCAACTGCTGCACCACTGGGCTGGCCCCCAAAAGAACTTGAACTTTTATTCTGATTGTGATGGGAAGCTGCTGGAGCGTTTTGAGCAGAGGGTAACAAAGTCCGACTTACATTTTAAAAGAGGTCATTTTGGCTGCTGTTTGGAGAACAGGCTGCAGGGGGACCAGTTAGACTACTAGCTACTGCAATAATCCAGACAGGAGGAGGTGGTGGACCAGGACTCTACCAGTAGAAGTGGGTGGAGTCAGGATTGCTGATGGGTTGGGTGTGGGGAGAGAAAGAAGAGTCAGCAAGGACTCTAAGATGTTTGGCCTGAGCGCCTGGAAGGATGAGGCTGCCGTTAGCAACAAGGGGAAGAAGGTAGGAGGAGCGGTGTGGGAGAAGATCAGCAGTTGGGTGTGAGGCTGGAGGTGAGTTCTGGGCTGAGCTCAGGGCTGAAGATGTAAATTGGGGAGCTGTCAGCAGCACATCAGTCGTATTTAAAGCTGGGAAGCTGGACGAGATCATCAGGGAGGTGAGTGTAGCTAGAGGAGGGGATTCAGGGATTGGGCCCTGGCACACCACGATGATGATTAGACGTGGAGGAGACTGAGAAGGCGGGCCCATGAGGTAGGAGGAAGACCCAGAGTGCATGGTCCCCGGGAACCGAGCGGTAAAAGTTTTCAAGGAGGAGAAAGTGATCAAAGGTTTTAAGTGCTGCTGTTAGCCAAGTAAGAGGAGGGAGGAGAAGTGATCATTGGATGGAGCAACTTGGAGGTCACTGGTGACCTTGACCAGAATGGGTGCTGTGGTGGGGGCAAAAGTGAGTGAGTTTAAGAGCGAATGGCAAGAAAGGAAACTGAGATGAGTCTGTGTACAGCTGTCTTTCTATGGTGCGTTCTCCCTGAGTAGACTTGGTATATAAACGTGTGACTGGAACAATGACACTTTTCCCCTTTCGTGGGCCTCACTGGTAACCCTAATCCAGGCAGAGTTAATGAAGCTAATTTTTGAGCCAAGGCCTTTTTTTTACATAGCAATTCACAGTGGTGCTATAAAGCAAGATGCTGGAGACGCTTTTATTAGCACATGGTTGCAGCTGAGGCTCACTCAGTGGGCTTTTACTGCGCAGGGCCATTCCAATCCTGGTGTAGTAAAGACAGACCATTAGGCCGGTGGACAAATCAGGCTTGTGAACTTGCTAGATTTAATATAAGTTAAGAAATCAAAACAATTAGATTTCCTTTTGGTGAGACTCTTTAAAATTTACTTGTTAAAGTTTAACTAGGTCTTTTCTTGTTGATTTTTCTTTTCCTTCAGGATTAAAAGAAATTCTTAAAGCCTGTCATTTTTCTCCTTTAAAGAAGAAAAAAAGGCCACCCTCCCTTTAAAGTTGGCTAGAGAAATCGTTGGCACATTTCTGTGTTTAATACCTAATTGTGGGTACAATCCTGATCCCTTTTTGGAAGTAATTCTCACCTCTAGTTTTTATAAATCCCCCGAAGAGATTTATTGTCTGTTATCCAGGATTTAAACTTTATTCTGAGCATTATTTTCTACGAAATAAGCCCTGTGATCTGGGGTTAGCTGTGGAGACGATGCCCTGAAACATCAATGTTTTGTTCTCAGTCTTTTAGCCCATAACCCTGTTGTACAAATTTCAGACTGTATTAGTTAAAACAGCGTAGCGTTTTCTTTGAAGCTGATATCAAAATCTGTTTTCAGCTTCCAAAGTTTTTTAAGGTCTGATATATTTGAGGGTTTTTGAAAGTCTCCCTGAAAAGTTTCTCCACTTTAAAGTGGCCGAAATTTGTACAGTTTACTCTCATGAAAACTCATCCAGAATGTTTAATTTAATTGATATCTTCTAGTTTCTAATCACTGAGTACTGGATTCTCCTAAAATGCTGATGATTCAGTGGCTCCATCTAACAAAAAGCAGTCTTATAGCTAATTTCTGGACTAGAGAATCTTTTAATCTTTTGAGATTGCCCCCTATGTGGGATCAGTCTGGTAATCCAAACTGACTGTAAAGGCAGAGACCAAGACTTTCCTGTCGTGTCCCCGACTGTGGAGAAGGAGCCCCCAGTCTGGGCACATGCATGGGATGTCACTCATATGCAAGAGGAGAGAGTTTGGCAGGTGAAGGTGGGCAGTGGATGAGAATTGCTGGCCTCAGTGCCCAGCACATGGTTAGTGCCCCAGGCATATCTCAGTTGATTGACCCATAACCGTATTGTGTTTTCTCAGGTGCCGTCTGCAGAGCACTAGGCTTTTCAGACACTCCTGGCAGGAAGAGTTCAAGAAGCAACTCAGTCTAGGGAATGTGGCTTCTTACATCTCTGTACAGATATGCAACACATGTGAGTCTATTAAAAGCTCTGAGAAGTTCTGCAGTGCAGGACCCTGCTTACTTTTGTCTAACTCGGTATTCCCAAACTCGTTTGGCCCTGGGATCTTTCCTTTAGGTAACTTCTTAAAACCCTGAAGCTGCTGTTCTACTGAACATGCTTTGGGAAGTGCTGGTCTACGTAACGACATAATGACTACATTTCTATGATCTCTTAGCTGTTCTGAGTCTTTTGTCCAGTAGTTACGTTTCATAATTTTTACAAAATTTTACATTTTTTACAAAAAAGCCTCATGTATCCCAAGATCAGAATAAGCTGCCCTGTGTTTAGTTAGCACTTTCTGCCTTCGAGAACCCAAGAGGTTCTCTGTGTGTTAGCGTAAGCCCTTACCTTACACATTCCCCCTGAATTCGGGGGCCTGGTAGGGAATTACTCTCGGAACTGTTTGAGTGGCAGCCATGCTCCATCACAGCTGACGTGGGTCTGTCTCTGTCTGTGCTTCATGACTGCCTAGTGCTCAGACTCACTCTGGCACAGACAGATGGACAGACACCACCCAGTGTCATGGGCAGGCTCAGCTGTGGACCAGACATGCCAAAACTAAAAACCATGGTGTTCTAGTCAAAACTGGAGCTCTGGTGTTATTGATTCGTTATCCCGCTCTTTATTGCCTGATAGCTCGTGGTCAGATGAAGGTTTGTCTCCCTGACGCCCTTATGGCTAAGATGGAGAAGTGTGGGGTGACAGTGTGGCTAAGTGGATGTGTAACTGAGGCTGCGGCCATGCCCTGGCTGGGCTGCTTAATGGACTCACGTCAGCCTGGGGGAGGGCTCGAGCCGTTGGCCGTGGCTTCTGTCCTCAGCCCCATTCTGGGGAACTTTTTTTTTGTTTTTTAATAATTAAGACACGAAGGCCCACACACCGTATACTGTAGATGACTTATGTATGGGTGGAGTAGCTAGTGTGCTGGCTAACAGCGTTGGGATTCAAGGTGATCTGAAATGAGGAGGGGTGTGCAATGGCCTGCGATTTAAAATGGACAGAAAGTTTAGAAAGTTAAGAATTTAGGTTTGAAAAATACTACTGTGGAAGGAAGAAATGGGGACTTTCTTTTGTTTGTTTTACTTGTAGTTTGTGTTTTAAAAGACTCTGAAGAATGATGAACACCAAATTGAGATTACCCTTGGGGGGAAGAGGATGTGGACATGGACACACAGAAGCTTTAAGCTTATTAGTAATATTTTATTTCTTAAGTGGGATAGTAAGTCCTTGGGTGTTTATAATATTCTTTATAGCTTTGCGTTTGCCTTCAATATTTAATAAATTAGACAGACTCCAGAAGCTTTGGTGGACCGTTAGTTCAGTACCACGATGATGTATCTACAATGAGTGAAGCAGCAGATTAGTGTCTGATAAAAGCTTTCTGTTGACAGCACTGACAGCCCGTGTTTCGGGTATCGGTCCGTCCTGAGTACCGCATTTGAAGAAGACACTGTAGATGCACAAACGTTAGGGTACGTTCAGAGAGAATGGGTAGGGGAGCTAGTCCTGTGACAGTTAGTTGAAGGAAATGGGTAACATTTAGACCAATGAAGAAATGACTAAGGGGTAATGTCATGGCTGTCTTCAGCCATTTCAGGAGCTGTCAGGGAGAAGAAGGAATAGACTTTTCCTTCAAAAGGGCAAAATCAGGACCACAGGTGGCATCTGTTTTCTAAATAATGGAAGGAAGCACTTTTTTTTTTTGTAAGGAAAACTGGCCGTGAGCTAACATCTGTTGCCAGTCTTCCTCTTTTCTTACTTGAGGAAGATTGTCCATGAGCTAATATCCGTGCCAGTCTTTGTCTGTTTTGTATGTGGAACGCCATCACAGCGTGGCTTGGTGAGTGGTGTGTAGGTTCGCACCCAGGATCCGAACCCGTGAACGCTGGGCCACTGAAGTGGAGCGGCAAACTTAACCACTATGCCACTGGGCCTGCCCCAGGAAGCACTTTCTTTGTCTTCCACATATGGGTGAAATCATATGGTGTTTGTCCTTCTCTATCTGGCTTATCTTGCTTAACATCATACCTTAAGTTCATCCATGTTGTGACAAATGGGACAATTTTGTCTGTTCTGTGGCTGAGTAGTATTCTATTGTATATATATGCCACATATTTATCCATTCATCAGTCGATGAGCACTTGGGTTGCTTCCATATCTTGGCCATTGTGAACATTGTGAACATAGGGGTGCGTAAGTCTCTTTGAATTGTTGATTTCAAGTTCTTTGGATAAATACCCAGTAGTGGGATAGCTGGGTCGTGTGGTATTTCGATTTTTAACTTTTTGAGAAATCCTCATACTGTTTTCCATGGTGGCTGCACCAGTTTGCATTCCCATCAGGAATGTATGAGGGTTCCCTTTTCTCCACATCTTCTCCAACGTTTATCTTTTGTTTTGGTGATTGTAGCCATTCTTACGGGTGTGAGGTGATATCTCAGTGTAGTTTTGATTTGCATTTCTCTGATGATCAGTGATGTTGAACATGTGTTCACGTGCCTGTTGACCATCTGTATATCTTCTTTGGAAAAATGTCTGTTCACATCCTCTGCCCATTTTTTGTTCTTGAGTTGTATGAGTTCTTTATATATTTTGGAGATTAACCCCTTGTCCAATATAGGACTTGCAAATATTTTCTCCCAGTTGGGGGGCTGTCTTTTCATTTTGTTCCTGGTTTCCCTTGCCTTGTAGAAGCTCTTCAGTCTGATGAAGTCCCACGTGTTTATATTTTCTTTTGGTTCCCTTGGCCGAGTAGACATAATATTCGAAAAGATCCTTCTAAGACACATCAGAGAGCATACTGCGTATGTGTTCTTCTAGAAGTTTTATGGTTTCAGGTCTTACCTTTAAGTCCTTGATCCATTTTGAGTTTATTTTTGTATATGGCAAAAGATAATGGTCTACTTAAATTCTTTTGCATGTGGCTGTCCAATTTTCCCAGCACCTTTTATTGAAGAGACTTTCCTTTCTCCATTGTATGTTCTTAGCTCCTTTGAAAATTAGCTGTCCATAGATATGTGGTTTTATTTCTGCGCTCTCAATTCTGTTCCATTGATCTTGTATCTGTTTTTGTACCAGTACCATGCTGTTTTGATCATATAGCTTTGTAGTATGCTTTGAAGTCAGGGATTGTGATGCCTCCAGCTTTGTTCCTTTTTTCTCAAAATTGCTTTAGCTATTTGGGGTCTTTCGTTGCCCCATATGAATTTTAGGATTCTTTGTTCTATTTCCGTGAAGAATGTCATTGGGATTCTGATTGGGATTGCATTGAATCTGTAGATTGCTTTAGGTAGTATGGACATTTTAACTGTGTTTATTTTTCTACTCCATGTGCATGGAATCTCTTTCCATCTCTTTATGTCATTGTTGATTTCTTTCAATAATGACTTATAGTTTTCAGTGTATAGGTCTTTCACCTTCTTGGTTAAATTTATTCCTAGATATTTTATTCTTTTTGTTGCAGTTGTAAATGGGATTGTATTCTTGTTAGTTTGTTATTAGAGTATAGAAATGCAACTGACTTTTGTAAGTTGATTTTGTACCCTACAACTTAGCTGTAGTTGTTGATTATTGCTAGTAGTTTTCTGATGCATTCTTTAGGGTTTTCTGTATATAAAGTCATATGGTCTGCAAGTAGCGAGAGTTTCACTTCTTCAGTTTGGATACCTTTTATTTCTTTTTCTTGCCTAATTGCTCTGGCCAAAACCTCCAGTACTATGTTGAATAAGAATGGTGATAGTGGGCACCCTTGTCTTGTTCCTGTTCTCAGAGGGATGGCTTTCAGTTTAGGAAGCACTTTCTAAAAGACTGCTTTGCAGTAGGTCAGACTGATTTGGGAGGTCAGCTCTTCACCAGAAGCCTGCTACCAACCAAGCATGCTGTGAGGAGCTTTCCTGTGACAGGAAGTTGTGCCTAATTGATCTCCAGGACCCCTCTTAATTCTTCAGTTTCTAAACCATTGAAGCCTTGAGCCAGTGTGACACCTTTAGCATGATAGTGTGACACTTTGGTTCAGAAAAGTGACAGAAGACTTGCCACTTTTTTTTTTTTTTTTTTTTGGTGAGAAAGATTGGCCCTGAGCTAGCATCTGTGGCTAGTCTTCCTCTTTTTGCTTGAGGAAGATTGTCCCTGAGCTAACACCTGTGCCAATCTTCCTTTTTTTTTTCACCCCAAAGCTCCCCAGTACTGCATAGCTGTATATCCTAGTTGTAGCTTCTTCTAGTTCTTCTGTGTGGGATGCCACCTCAGCATGGTTTGATGAGTGGTGCTAGGTCTGTGCCCAGGATCCAAACTGGTGAAGCCCAGGCTGCCAAAACAGAGCACACGAACTTAACCACTTGGCCACGGGGCCGGCCCCAGACTAGATAACTTTAATTGACCTTAAGTTTGCTGATTCTTCTGCTAGCTTAAATTTCTTGTTGAGCCTCTCTAGTAAATTTTTTGTTGCAGTTACTGTACTTTTCAACTCTGAAACTTCTATTTGGTTCTTTTTGTAAAAATTTCTCTCTCTTCCTCAATATTCTATACTTGAAACATTGTGCTCACACCTTCATTTCTTTAGACTTGCTTTTCTTTAGTATTTTGAATATATTTATAATAGCTGATTTAAACTCTTTGTTTAGTAAGCCCAACGTCTGGACTTCCTAAGGGTCATTGACTGCTTTTTCTTTCTGTCTGTGGGTCATACTTTACTGTTTCTTTGCATGTCTCATAGTTTTTTTGTTAAAAAATGGACTTTTAAAATAATGTGACAACTCTCGAAATCAGATTCTCTCCCATATGGAGGGTTTGTTGTTGCTTCTGTTTGTTTGTTTGGTGATTTTTCTGAGCTAACTCTCTAGTTTGTTTTCTTTGTCATGTGCAACCACTGAAATCTCTGCTCAGTTAGTTTAGTGGTAGCTAGTGATCAGATGGAGATTTCCTTAAGTACATGAACCATTAAATCTCCCTGCCTTTGCTGAGGTGCTCTCTGTATGTTGGGGGCCACCTTCAATGTGTCACCAGTTTACAGCTGTGCCTTAGCCTTCGCATCCTGCTTGTTTAGAGCCTCAAGGTTGGCCAGAGTTGAAAGATCAGGGCCTTCTCAGGTCTTTCCTGGGCTCACACATAGTCCTCCACGTGCTCATGGCATTCTTGAGTCCCAGGAATATATTGGAGCCTTTCAGAGTCCCCTATGGACATCCCATTCCCCAGGTTTTCCTTTTAAACCTTTTGGTCAACCTATTTTTAGCCCCAGCTGGTAATGAGGCATTGGGCAGCTGCAGGGTTAAGCAGTTGTCCCTTATGGTTTCTGAGAAATACTCTGGAGATAGGACAGAGCAAGATCCAAGTCAGGTCTGACAAAGACAAGCTTTCAGAATAGAGCTTTCCAGCAAGCTGCCAGGCAGGTCAAATGGTGGCAGTTCTCTGGGGACGGCACTTTTGGGGAGCTGTACACCGATCTGGCCTCCCCAGTGGCTGCTAGGCGGCTGGTTTTTACAGCTACCATAGTTGTAAGGATGTTGGTTTTCAAGGCTACTGTAGGGCTGGAGGAGGAGGATGGGATTAGTGCAAGTTAAAACAACACACTATTCTTATCAAAATTCAGCCGTTTTTCTTGAATAAATGTTCCTCAGAATGTTTCAGGCCTTTAATTAATTTCCAGAGTTCTGAAAAAGTTGACTTTGACGCTTTTTGGCAGTATTCTTGTTGCTTTTATGGAGGAGCAGATTTTTCGGAGATCTTTACTCTGCAGTCCTGAAAGTTAGCTCCCTATCAGTAAGTACTTCGTTAAACAAGGCACCCTGTGCGACGAGAGTCTGTCACGCACATGCTGTGTGCTCTCTCCCTTACTTTGTCTCATATTCCGTCTTCTTGTCTGTGTATTTGATGTCTCGAAGTGGTCCCAAGGGACTGTTAAGGAGCACAGCTTATTGTAAACCACGGGTCGTGACTCTTCTTTTTAGAAGGGGTTTGCACGCATTGGATGGGCAGCGAACACAATGTGTGGCAGACCAAGAGCATGTTGATCTGCTGGCTCAGTTTCTCATCTTGCCGGCAGAGTCCAACCTTTTCAGTCTGCCCAACTTTGTACACTATCCTCTGGTGAAGTAAATCCATCCTTCCCCCAAGTTAGGGTTGGAAGAGAAGGCACTGATAGCAAAAATGGCCGTTTCCTCTTGATACTGTTGGGATTTGAAATTCAGTCCAGACGTAGCGTTAATTTCTCTATAACAGATCTTAGAGACCTGGTTAACAGCTCGAGTTTTCTGTTAAATATTTTTTTAATCTATGCATTTAAAATCTAAGTTTTCACACATAATATAAATTTGAATTTCTCATAGGACCAGAAGTTTTGAGTTATGAATATTTATTTTATTACAGCTTTTTATTTCAGAGGCCATCAGTCTCCAGCTCTATAAGATGGAAATACAAGTGCCTATTGGTAAAAAGTAAAGAGCTTCTTTTCTGAAAAGCTGTGTATGATTGTGTGTGTATTAACGTGTTACAGTGTGTATTTTTTGCCTTTTGTGTATTTGTGTTTTTTTCTTATGTTATATAATAATTTAACCAAATAGTCTAAAATGTGATATCAGATGGTGGTACAATTTTGAAATCTTGAAAGATAAAACTGGAAACATTTGCTTGTATTTTTTTTCACCTCGGAGTGTTTTGTTAATGAGACATTTTATACTGCCATAAACCCAGGGCAACAATAAAGTTGTTGATTGATTTTTGGATGACAAAGGGCTTCTCTAATTGCAGAATTTGACACTTGTGTCACTTGCGCTGTTTTAGGTGAGCAAGACGTGGAAGGTGATTGCGGAAGATGAAGTGCTCTGGTACAGGCTGTGCCAGCAGGAAGGGCACCTTCCTGAGAGCAGCATCTCAGATTATTCTTGCTGGAAGCTCATCTTGCAAGAGTGCCGAGCCAAGGAACACATGTTGCGAACCAACTGGAAGGTAGGCAGTGGCCAGTATCATTACCTGTAGAGGAATAGCCTACAAGGACACGGGAATCCAAGCCCGGGATTCAACACCGAGTCCCGTTACAGCCCGAGGTTAACTGCCAAAATCAGAGAGGGGGGATGGTGAGCGCACCTTCCGCTGTTGGTCATCTCTTGTCTATGTTGTTCGCCATGAGGCTATCTGCCCCCATTTTCAACCACAGTATTGGGAGCATCCTGTTGTCCTCCAGGAGAGGAAGAGGGAGACTGCGGTGCCAGTCCCCTCCCCTCTGGTGGTTGGGGTCTTTGGAGGTGTGCTCAGTGCAGCCCCCTTTCACTTTCACCATCCTAGATGGATCAAGAAGGCAGAAGCACCCCCTGAATACAAAAGAGGAGCTGAAAATGCTCTTTCCAGGAAACATATTAAACGTCTCTACGTACTGTCTTCTCTTCCCTCACATAACCTATTGGCTTGCTTCCATAACATTTATCACTTCAAAGTCTCTGCAGAAATGTTAGATCACAGCCCCGAATTTTCCCAGTGAGGTGTTTCTTAGGAAGCGGCTGTCAGGAAGAGTGTTACATAAAGCTGTCGGAGGCATGACGAGACAGTAGTGGGGGAGTGCCTCTCCGCCTGGGTAGCTGGGTATCCAGTTGTTTGGAAGGGATAGAACCACGCTCTTTCCACTCCTGTAAAGGTCAATCCTAATAGACTTTGAGATTAACAAGCTTTTGCTCATTACTGATGGTGACATATTGCCTATGTGCATGTCTGTCCCCAGTCACCTCATAACCTGATTAGAGACCGATACTCTTGATCTGGGCAACCTCACAGTTTTTTTCTAGTGAAG
This sequence comes from Equus quagga, assembly GCF_021613505.1. Classification (NCBI taxonomy): domain Eukaryota; kingdom Metazoa; phylum Chordata; class Mammalia; order Perissodactyla; family Equidae; genus Equus; species Equus quagga. The sequence goes on from NC_060281.1 coordinate 77,042,980, forward strand.
TTAATAGGAGCAGTGTTTCTCTAATTCAGGATTTCTCAGCCCCAGCACTAGTGACATTTGGGGCCAGATAATCCTTTTTGCTTAGGGCTGTCCTGTGTATTACAGTATGTTGAGCAGCATCTGTAGCCTCTCCCCGGGAGAGGCCAGTAGCACTCTCTTCCTCCCTGCAGTCATGACAACCAAAAATGTCTTCAGATGTCAGCAAAGGTCACCTGGGGGGCAAAGTCACCGCTGGTTGAAAACTACCTTTCTAAGGAGAATTTGCATAGCTTTCCTTTCTTGGGCCGTCAAGACAGCACCCTAAGTCACAATCACGCTGGCCCCACAGCTGCATCCACACCAGGTAATGACCTCGTGTGGAGGTGCCCAGCCCTCCTGACTGTGTGTTTGCTCGGGTGCGTGTGAGGACGCGGCAAGAGGCAGGCCCGAGGCTTTGACAGAGCTGCTTCAGCAGGCTGGGGGCCGGAAAGCAGAGGCTCTACCCCTGGTAGGAGTGGCTGTAATTTCAGGAAAGCTCGAGAGCTGGGCGTTAACTAGGGCCTTTCTGCCTGGAAAGGAGGGATACTTTGAGATTTGTAGGCGTGAGAGCTGGAGATATTCAGGTCACCCTGGCTTGAATTCAGAGATGTCAGACCCAGAGAGAGAAATCAGCAGCTGAGTTCTTTGTTTCCCCTTTGGTAATAGCGAAAGGCTGGGAGGGAGGCAGGGACCTCCTCATCTGGACTGGAGGTGGCAGAAGTGAAGGCGGGTAAAGACCCACCTCTTAGCATCTGGCCCTTAATGTCACAGTATACAAGTGCCATACAGTTTCACTGGATGTCTGTTTAGTGTTTTTTCTCTAACAAGCACCAGGCTATTTGTTTGGTAAGTGCTCAACAAATGGTTGTCGATGGAATGAGCTGGAGTAAACTGCAGGCAGAATGTGAGGGAGGCTTCTCTCTGGGGTGTCACAGGTCCATTTCCTGACACAGCTGAGAATGGGGACTACTTGACTGAAATGTTAAATGACAAATCTTGCATTAACTGTAATGATGGGACTCTTATGTGATTCTAGAAAGAAAGCCCTATCGAAACGTGGAAGGTAGTCTTAGAGCAAGTTCCTTTACCTTTGTTTGCCTCCATCTTCTCAGCTCTAAGGTTGGGCTCAGAGGAGCCCCACTCACGGGGTTGCGGCCCTCGCCTGTCTCAGGACGTGTCTACGGCCCTCCTGCAGAGCTCGGCCCATGTCGGCCGCTCAGTCAGTGCTGGCCGTGGAGCTCGGAGGCCTTTGCACACACGTACTGTGGTTCAGTGCTGTGCGTGGTCGACTTCAGGCTGGGCTGGGCAGGTGATTTGGTTTAGTGTCTCCTAGTCAGTGTCTGGAGAAACCCCAGAAGGGACCCCAGAGTTCTCAGGTACCTCCACGGAGAGCATGACCTGTAAATATGTGAACGTACTTGGACCTGCATTTCAGAGCCAACATGGAAACGGTTTGATAAGCCGGTTCTGGTGGCTGTATATTCCTTTTCCTGGTGTTTGCATAAACTCTTCTTCACTTTGGCATTCTAGGATCTCTCTAAGACCAGAATACCATTGTGGGGTTGGAGCCCATGATGGGGGTGGGGGAAGCCATATGACAGAAATTAGTAGATGCTGTAAGCACACAGGTTTTCATCTCAGGCCGTCTTCTTTCTTTCAGTACCTTTTGCTATTGTCATTTTGGCTGTGGCCCTCACAACAATGACTCCTGAGTCCTTCCCTTCCATCACCATATCTTCACTAGCAGGACAGATCCACTTGGATGTGTCTACTTTTGTCCCTCAGCCTTGGACTTGGCCCTCGAATTAAGTGAGGTCATCATTCAGATTATCGTGCACAATGCCTTGAATATAGCTGCTTAATAAATGTTGATTTTAATGGAATGGATGTCATCTTCTAATAATATAAATAATAATAATAGGAGCTACCATTTATGGAACACTTGCCGTATGCTAAGAACTATGCTTAGAACTTACACAGACTATTTGTAATCCTTGTGCCAGTCCAGCAAAATTGAAATTTAGTCTTGGTATTCCTAACTACCTATTATTCAGTTATTCCTGAATAACTATCCCACTGTTCCCAACATCACACATGTAAATACTTTATATTCCTTCAGATTCCCTTTATTTTTATTTTAAAAATAATTATTTTAGGGCCAGCCCCAGTGGCCTAGTGGTTAAGTTCAGCATGCTCCACTTTGACAGCTCAGGTGAGGTTCCCAGGTGTGGACCTACGCCACTTGTCTGTTAGTGGCCATGCTGTGACAGTGACTCACATACCAAAAGAGGAAGATTGGCAGTGAATGTTAGCTCAGAGCAAATCTTCCTCAGCAAAAAAAAATACATATATATATATATATTTTAATAGATAATGTTCTTGCTACAAATAATTCAAAAGTCACCAAAGGCATATAGGGGAAATACATCTCCCCCTTGCCTGTCTCCACCTACCACCTAGTTCCCCCCTGAGGAGCAACCCATGTTATGGGTTTTAGGGTTTCCTTTAAATACTGTTTCCATGAATCAGAAATAATGTCTTCTTCTGTTTCCCAATCCTGATTTTTATCTCTTTGTATATACTTTTTGGTTTTATTCTGAGAGTACTTATAAGGGTTAACAGGTAAACTATCATTAAATGCTTCCTCTTCTCTGAACTGAATTTCTTTATGTACTTTATGCCTTTCTTCACACACTTGCCACTGCCAGCCTACTGTGGAGTGTCGTTATTTGTGCTCTCATGTTTCCTTCATATCCTGTAATCCCCTTGAGGACCAGGGCAGTGTCTTATACATCCCGTGCCTTCTAATTCAGTGTTTTTCCTGTGTGTGGTAACTCGTAAATGCTGATAGCTTAACATATTAGTTGTCATCTTTGTCCTTTCGAATGCCCAGATTACTTTGAACACAGTATACGCCGTGAAAAATTGCTGTGGAATGTAGGTGAAAGTGAGATGCTTTGTCTTCCAGCTATCCCAAGGATAGTATAAACTGCTTCCCCCTTTTCCTTACACAGAATCGCAAGGGTGCCGTGAGTGAGCTGGAACACATTCCTGATGCAGTTTTATGTGATGTGCATTCTCATGATGGCGTTGTCATTGCTGGGTAAGCAAAAACAATTTTTCACTTAATAGTCTTCATCTTAGGGTCTTTCATTTTTCATGGACCAAACTCTGAGTCACAGTGACCTTATTTTCCCTTGAGAGGATGTACCTGCCTGCTTACAGCCCACGTGTGAGATGGAAAATCTGCAAACTTCTGTTCCCAGTACTTGAGAGCTCTGGAGTCACTGGAGAGATGGGAATGGTGAGGGTAGATCTGTAATCCCTTTGTCTCAATATCTTTCCTAGCTTTGAGATCACTCTTGTGGCGTGTTATGTTAGATTTTCATTAAGGCAAACAGTTTGTGTTTTATGAAGACATGAAAAAGTCAAGCAAGAATAATAAGTGTTGGCGCGAACAGGTCCTGTTCTTGTTCTCTTGTCCGAAGCCTTTGTTATGCGGAAGGGCTGTGGCCACACGTAATCTTCCTTCCCCACAGTATGTATTCACTATTTAATTTGCCCTGAAATAGGCTGTTTATTTGTCTTCATGGCCAAGAAGATTAATTTTAGCTTCTGTAAATTTCTTTGGCTTCTGTTCCAAAAACCACTTGCATGAATTCTTCATATTTTACTACAGAGATGCTGGTATGTATTCTTTAATGCACAATGAGAAGATCAATTTTCTTTTTGGATTAAGAAGATGTCTTGAACGGTGGTCTCAAGTTGTATACGTAATACCGTAAAGTGAGACCAGGATTCTTCAACTTCTGGATTGGCTTTGGAGGGGCCACCTAAGAGAGGGTCCTTCCTGGAGGAAAAAAAAACAAAAACAAACCTCGAACTTAGTAGTAGGGGAGTCTTTTTCTTTAAAGAAAAATCTTGGGGTTGGCCTGGTGGCACAGCGGTTAAGTGCTCACATTCCTCTGCAGTAGCCCTGGGTTCTCCGGTTCGGATCCCGGGTGCAGACATGGCACCACTTGGCAAGCCATGCTGTGGCAGGCATCCTACATGGAAAGTGGAGGAAGATGGGCACGGATGTTAGCTCAGGGCCAGTCTTCCTCAGCAAAAAGAGGAGGATTGGCAGCAGATGTTAAGCTCAGGGCTAATCTTCCTCAAGAAAAGAAAAGAAAAATCTTTCCTTAAAGAGTACTATTTGACTGAAATTCCAAGCAATGAAATTATTATAATATTTTGTGGTATGTAATGCCTATGAAGAAAATAATTTTACTTTAAACAGGATCTGCCCAGGAGGAATGCTTTTCTTTAGCTTTTGTTTTACCGGCCACAGTTTAGGGGTTAATGCTCTTCTTGGGAGTGCTGTGGAACTATTAGTTTTAGAAAGATTAATGGGCAGAAATCTAGAATTGTGTCCATCCCGTTGTCACTTTGGCTTTCGGCTTCTGCCTCTTGTTCCTCTCGTGTGGGCCTAAGCCTTGCTCATGATACATAAGGGCCTTTCCTCCACTAATTCTGAGATTCCTTGGTGACTGCAGAAGGCACTTATCATTCCAGCTTAGAGGGGTCTCCTAGTATGTTGGAAGACACTTGAGGACAGAACGTTGAGATTGGACTGAAAGATTTATAAAAGAAATTAGAAATAAAGGAGACTTCAGTCTCAAAAGCCAATGATACATTTCTGATCTGGACACGGACCTTACAAAAGGCAGGCTGGCCACCAATCCAGATGCCAGGCCTCCTTCGTCTGCCTCTCTGTTCCCTTGAGGTCTGCTCGAGGTTGCTTTGTGCTGGCATAATCTGTAAAGCGATGGCAGAGTTTCGTGGATCGATAAGATGAAACTTGATCTGTGGGTCAGAGAGGCTCCTCACAACTCCTCTTTCTAAGAGAACCTTACGGTTATGGGCTAGCATCAGATACTTCAATCTTGCTTGTATGGAGAGCATCTTGTGTTTATCATTAAAATTTTATCTCGTGGTTACGATGCTTGTTTTCTGGGTCAGATCTTGAATCCCTTTTCATTTGAGACAGCGGTGTTTGTGGTTACCTCATTCCCAATCAATGTTGTATTCACCAGGCTTTCTGCAGTTATGTATCTCCAAGGAGTGTCTTAAAGGGACAGTGGCCACCTCACCGTTTCTTTCTGTCCTACTTACCTTGCATTTCTCGTTTTTCTTCTCCCCTTCTTTTGTCTCTTATTTTTTACACAAGTGTAATCTGTTCAGAGGCTTAGTTTTATGTATCAAGAGCTAAACTATGTAACATTTTTGTGTTTAAACCTATTAAATATATTTCATATAGTTGATGGAGAGGAAAGACAGTTGGAAAATCTCTTGCTTCTTCCCAGCTTTTCAGTCCTCTGTATTGTGCTGGTTTGGAGTCAGGTTGCTTAGGCCCAGACTAATTTGTATTACAGTTAGCCTTACAGTGACCTAGTCTTGGTTTTGCCTTATGCTTTCACACAGAACCAGGTAACCTGCCAAAGCTCATCACTCATAAACTCACCTGAGACACTGGAGTCTCAAGTGAACGGGACTGGTCCCTGCTTACCTGAGGCCTGTTTTTCCCAGCAGAGGAAACAGACATCCTTCTTAAAGCTGCTCTGATCTTTCACTCTTTGTCCATGAATCTTTGCTTCCCTTACTGTCTCATGGATTACCATTTCCAATCACCTTTTCCTGATTTTCTGAGCCCTTTGAAATTTGTTTCCAACCTACCTTTCCCCTCAATACTTACCTTGGTGTACCTTTGGTTATTTCCCACACTGTTTTACTTAGTTACCCTCTGGCCACATCCTTTTTTTTTTTTTTTTTTTTTTTTTGCTGAGGAAGATTCACCCTGAGCTAACATCAGTGCAGTATTCCTCTACTTTTTAGTATGTGGGCCGCCAGCACAACATGGCTGCTAACAGAGCAGTGTAGGTCCATGCCCGGAAACCCAAGCTGGGCTGCCAAGACAAGTGTGCTGAACGTAACCGCTAGGCCACCAGGGATGGCCCATATCTTTTCTTAAAATTGTAATTCATACCTCATATGAATTCATATGTAGATGTAATTCATATCTCATAAAATTCACCCTTTTAAACTATAAAAGTCGGTAATTTTGTGTATTCACAGGGCTGTGTAACTCTTTACCACTGTCTAATTCTAGAACATTTTCATCACCCCAAAAAGAAATCCAGTCCCCATTCTTTAAGGGCCAACTCAAGTCTGTCTCCTCCCACAAGTGTCGATAGCACTGTGGCCTGTCACCCCCACTCCACGCCCCACAGTCTGCCCTTCTCATGACCTCTGCAGAAGTGCTTCTCTGCAGCTCATAAGGCCAGCTAGTCATGTGGCCTCACGGCTGCACGGAAACATTTTTGTTTTATGTTGTTATTTTATTTTGAAATGATTTTTAACTTTACAGCCAGCTATTTTTCCCCAGTTAATTTGTAAGCATCTTTTAAAACTAAAAGTGGTATGGATATTTTATTAAATGCCCTATAGTACTTGTACATTTTTGTCTGAAATTTAATACACAGATTCCCCCCCCCCCCCCCCCCATGCCTGTGTACTGTATTATGTGAGAAACTGGAGAAATTCCTAATTTCTCTTGTCTGTTCTCTGATTTCTTAGTTTTTTCAACTTAGAGTCATACAATTTTAAGCCTGGAAGGGACTTTAGAGATTATCTATTCCAAAACAGTCATTCTGTGTGAGGTGCCTGAGGCTCAGAGGGGTCCGACAAGCGAGGATGGGCACGCGTGCTCTGCTCTGCTCGTTCCTGCACTGCCATGTCTGTGTGTGGAGCTGGGCGGCGGGGCTGCTGCCCAAGCCCTCGCGTGCTCCTCTGGCAGCTTGTCCATTACAGCCTCACTTGGATTTTTCTTCTTGGTGTGCACCTTTCTTTTCTGTTAAAAATGAAAGCAGTAGTAAAACCATGCTGTTTTTGCAGAACTGTTAGAAAGTGGAGAAGAGAAAGCCACCTAAATCTCAGCATGCTAACACAACTTCTGTTATGGTTTTTGGTGTGTATGGTTTATTTTTCAGTCAGTTTTCCTGTGCGTATTTTTATATTATATAATCATAGTCTACATTACGTTTTTGGCCTTTTTTTAATCACAAAAAAAGAGGGGTTTTTTTTGATGTTATTACATAGTTTTTGTTACTTTGATTTGTTGCAAAGGCTCCTAGGATATAATTATATCCTGATTTTCTTATTAATTCTCCTAGTATTGGACATTATAGTCATTTCCTGTGTTTTGTTATTATATAACGATATAACTACTTTATGTATAGAGGTTTGCAGATCTTTTCCTTTTTTGCTACTACAAGTCTTTATTTTAAAATTATAAAACACATGCTTATTGTGGGAACTTTAAATTCCATGTTAGTGTGTAGAATAAAGAGTCAAAGTTCTTCCATTATCCTCCCCTAGTCTGGTTACCTTCCTAGGCTACAGTCTGTAATTACTGGATTTAGGGAATGAATTTATTTTCCAGATTAAGAAATTATTGTAAAATGCCTTCATAACTCTCAATTTAACTTTTTGGTTTGAGGTCTCTAAACCATCCCTCTAGCCTATTCTCCTGAATATGCCTTCCTTCTTCCTATCAGTGCCGTAAATAACCAGAGAGCACGCCTCCCTTCTGTACTATCCACGACTTAACCTCCTGCAATCTGGCCTCTATCTCAGCCCTTCCACTGAGCTACACTCTCACAGGTTGCCTGTGGTCACGAACCAATGGCCTTTTCTTGGCGCATCCCTTTCAGCCTCTTGGTGGTGTTTGATCTTGTTGACTGTACCCCTCTTAAAATGCTGGAGGCTGTGTATTAAGTGTCTTTGTGCCCTCAGAACCTAACACCAGTCCCAGCACCCAGGAAACTGAGGAAAGTGTGTATGGGCTGAGAACTCCTGGCTCTTCTGAGGTCTTGCCCTCTCTGAGCTTCCTTACTTTTGACCTGTCCAAGCTCCTTCTCTGGCCCTTATTCTTGCCTTTCTGTGCTCTCATTTGGCCACTCAGCAGTGATATGCAGCAGCCCAGAACATAGCTGAACTAGTTGTTTTCTTTGCTGGTCAGATAAGTGGAAGGTCCTCTATCTGAGAAAAGCAATTCAAACACAGCCTTTACTTTGATTTTCTAGCTAAAATTTCTCATTTCTTTAACTTGAAAGAAATTCGTCTTCAGAATCTGGTATATGTATGTATTCTGTACCAATTCAGAGTGGTATAGAAACCAATCTCTATACAACAAGCCACCTCTCTCTCTCCAAGTTCAGCTCTAGCTGCATTCCTCTGTGATATGATAGCGCTTCTGAAGTGTAGTGAGGTTTAGTGTGGGCTTTCCTTGTATTTTAGAAGAAGAGATGTTATCTGGAAAATTTGTTGATAATAAGTGATTAGGAAGCATGGTTTTTCTTTGTTTTGTTTTTTGATAGTGACAGCTCTGAGAATTTTCGAATGTTTTTCAAATTGTATGTTTATCATTGAGGAAAAAGAATAGAAGAGGCGAGCATGTGGCCGCACCCCTGACTTATTCTGTGACGCTGAGACGGTTCTCTTTCTTCCCACTGCACTCTGGAAATTAAGTGTTGAAAAGAGATGACATCATAGTTCAGAAAGGTCACATTAAAAACCTGAGACCTAGGTGTAGGTATAACTTGCCAGAGGTCTGTTTGCTTTACTGCCACCTAGTGAAGGAGAGCGTCTCAGGTAGAACTTGCAGGAGAAACTCAAGCCTGGGGCTCAGTGGAGGCCTCGTGCCAGCTCTGCTAACCATTAAGCTATTAGCTCACCAGAAGCTTTTATCAGATGCCCAGGAGTATGGTGGTGTTTTTGCAATAAACTCGCTCCTCACTGTTACTGAAGATTCGTAAGTTGAAGCATTTCAGTTTGCATGAGAAAGCACACTTTTCTATTCACATTAGAGGACCATTTCCCCCCATTTAGGTTTAAAAAAATATCAAGCACCCTCTTTGTTTTGAGGTTTTTCTCAACACTCCTAAATTGTTTTTCTCCCCCATATTCTGCTGGTGTGATCTGCCTTTTTAGGGTACAGTTCCTGCCTTTACTGGAAGGAATAGTGGCTATGTATCCATGTTCTCCTCTGCCAAGTGTGGTTGGAGGGAATGCTGTATCATTTAACATCGCAAACTGTTAGCTATCTTCTTTCCCTAAAAATATCCAGTTGTCCCGTTTGGTCTCATGCATTTTCATCCATCTCCATTCTCTTTGAGACGACACAACAAAACTGTGACACCTCTCTAGCTGCCCAGTGGCCTCTGGCTGTTGTTGTAGCTTTCTCTTTATTAGCTCGGTCTGTCCACACAGCCTGGACATCAGAGGCAAGAGAGTTTCCAGTCTTCTGTAGACATGAAGCAAAATTTTGAGCTTCCAGTTTATATATGTAGAATTTGATGTCTGAATCTCTGGTTGGTTCAGTTTGCCCATTGGCACTTCTGTTGGAATATTATCATTGTTTATAACTGAGAACTGTTTGAAAATATCAGCTAAAACATAGGTGTGCATCTAAGGTAACTTGAAATACCTTGCTTTTAGCCATTTTTTTACTCCACTTTTCCCAGTAATTAAAAATATGCCTTTGTATTGACCGTGTTCCATGCCAAAATATGACTTTTGATCTGAAATAGTGTGTATTTCTCCTGAATTTTAAAATATTTTCTATTCAGGAGCTGAAGACCTCAAGGATTGTGTTTCTCATACTCTGCTAGTTTCATGTGCGTGTATAAGAAATAGATAATACCTAGGATTACTTTGAGGTTCATGAGATAACAGATGCTTTGTAAATATAGATTGGTGATAAAAGTTGCATTACATTAATGTCACCCCATATTAATACTTACTTAGAACATGCTTTCTATCTTTCTCCTTTTTAAAAAACTTTTTCTCTTGACCGTTTTCCTTTCAACCTTGTTTTATATAGATTTTGTGCTGCTGCTTGTTATGACATTGGGCTGTTTCCCATAAGGAATTTGATCATTACCCATTAGGGACCTCCTTTTAAAAATACTTACATTTATTTATTTATTTTCTGCTGTGAGGTATACATGCTCTTCTGGTAAATAAGTCTGAGGTAAGATATTGATAAGAGACTAGAGGAGAGCATTGCATTTGTTATATCCTTAATGAAGGAGCTCCAGAATATACTTAATAAATACTGGTGAACTCATGACTGCATTTATGCATCTCTGGTTCTCCAAGGAATAATGGAAAGGGCCCCAGCTACAATAACTCTGCATAATCATCATTGACTCTGACTCTATTGATTGTGATTAACCAAGATGTATCGAAAACAGTTTTAAGTGTGTAGTGCATGTATCTCGTAAGGTCCATTAAGATGTTCATTATTTTTCAATTGATGCGTCTTAAGCTGCACTTGATGTCTGTAGTGGTGCATTCCACAGAAAGACTGCACTGTGGATGGAGTTCATTTTGTTAATTGCATCATACGACACAATTATGTTTCATAGAAAACAGTAAATACTCTTGATTTCATTGATTTGTAATCTTTAGTATTACAAAAGAAAGTATGGAGCACATGAATAGTTCTTAAAACCTCTACATGTTAAGGACATAAATGTTTCTGGAACTGGGCTTTGCACTTTTAGGAGCCTCTGCCTCATTGCTTTGCAGGCCTTAAACTGCTCCAATCTTCTAAGTTTGAGTCAGTAGGTTCATTCATTCAACGTTGACTAAGCGCAGATGAATACTGCAGACACATCCCTTGTTTGCAGGCCTATGAGGGATACAATTACAGGTGGTTATGGAATGGCATGGGAAATGTTAGGGTAGGGGAAGAGCAGGACACACAGCACACTGGGGAGAGGCACCTCATACAGGCACAGAGGCAGGCCGGATTCCTCCTGGGAAGTGACTTCTCAGCTGAGGCTGGAAGGATGAGTAGGAGTTGACCAGGGAGAGTTGTGTTTGGGGCAGGTATGCAACTACCTTATACATATGCAGTCCCTCGTCACTCCCAAACCAACAGTGGGCATTAATAATCCATTACAGCACTTACTTTTCTGGTGAACTGGATGGAATACAGCTTCAGAATCCTCCTCAACACAGGGCTGTAGGCAGCCACTACCAGTTTATTGGATTTGACACACAAATGAAACCATTTGCTGTTCTTAGCCTGAGGCCTCATAACAAGGCTCGTTTTGGCTGCTGTGAGTACCAGCTCAGAATAGAGTTGTGACTTTGTTTGGGGGTGAGTGTGGCCCTGTAGAGGGTGAGGTTTAACCAGTCATTCCATGTGTGCTCCCACATCACCGTGAAGCTAGTGTGGGAAGCACTGTTGCATCTGCCCAGCCACATACTCCTTGCCAGCATGTTGAGCTTTTTTTGGCTTCTTGCCTTCCAGTTGAGGCGTAGTGGTGGAATTGATGAGTTAGAGTCAGGGGCTATGCCCTGCAAGCCTGAGTCACAGTGTTGAAAACAGCAAATTTCTCATATTGCACTTAAATGGAGATGGTTCTTAAAAGCTGTATTTGTTTAAAGATACTGTCATTGGAGGAGGCGGCAGTTTGAGAAAAGCCTGGGGACCTGTTGTGATCCTAGCTGTGCCACTAAAATGTTTCTTGCGACCTTGGATAAGTCACTTAACCTTACTTCCAGGATTCTTAAAACAACCCTCCAGGTTGTTATGAAGAGCCTTGAAAAAAATTGTTTTTAGCAAATAAGCACTGGCATCTGGAAGTAAAATGGAAATATCCCCCACTCCTCCCACCCCATTGGATATTTATACAAGAAGAAAGGTTAAAGGTGGTTTTTAGCTGTACATGTCTTCTTTTTTCTTTGGATCTCTTAGTCTAAATAAGTAGTCTGCTATTGGAAACTTACTAGTTAATGAAAGCTCTTTGGTGGTAAATCATTTTAAAGTGGCAATTGCTCTGGCGTGCCAAGCCTGAGAGAGGCTCTATTCCCATTCTTTCGACAAAAAATCAGCTGCGGTCTCTGACCTATTTATTTGGAGGTAAACTCAACCTTGCCAAATGTGAAAAAGATTGGGAAAGCCTCGAGTTGCGCTGGTCCATGCTGTGGGCTGGGGCATCCTTAGTCATTTGGAAAAGGCTCCTTTCTTCTTCGGTTTTTCTTTAGTGTTCTTACATCAGCTAATATATTGGTTGCAGTTGTACTTTGCACAGACACTAATTAGAGCCATCAACGTTGGGTCCAAAGGCTTACTGACAATGCAACTGTCATAGTGGTGTCTTAATTGGTTGAGTGTAATTGTCATTAGGCAGCGATAAAGACATCTGGAGCTCTGGAGAAAAATCAGCCTTTTTTCCTACCTCGCTTCCGTATCTTTTCTTGCTTCTCCTGGCCAGTGTTGTTGAGTGCTTTTAGATCACGTTTAGGGTTTGGTCCAGGTCCCTCTGCCCCAGCCAGTGTTTTACCCTCATGTCTGTTTCTTTAGCACAAATTCATTAGCCCTGAGCCTGATCCCCACTGCTGTGGTTGCTCTCACCTGTGCGAGATTTTAGAGCCTACTGCTGAGTTATCACACAATACCTGCTGAAATAGGATATTTATTCTCTATTGCCATCATAAAGGGGACTTAGAGTCTTTTATATTTTGCCTCAGTCATTTTGCAGCAAAACATTTATGCTGTTATCATGCTCTCTGGCTATGAAGAATGGAATTAATTTAAATGGATATCTATGGAAAATTTCATGTTCACTGAAATAATTTAGCTTATCCTTTGTTTAAAAGATTTTTAATCAGCTTGGAGATAAATGCAAGAAGTCTAATGCGTATCCGTGTGTGCGTTCTGGGTGTTTCCCTGATCAGTAGTGCGAAAAGGTGGGCAGTCAAAATAAAAGGTGCCACTCAGACCATTCGGGTTGTTGCTTATGGACACCCCCTTTCAATCACCATTTATTTATCAGCTGTGTGTAAGACCCTGCGGTGGAGGCTACGGCAGTGAGGGACGGCCTTCTCGAGGACTTTACTGTCAAGTTGAGGGACATCGTTTCTCAGATACAAGGCATAGTAGTTGAGTCAGAGAGGGCTGCATGGAAGAAGAGGGCCTGTGCTAGACCTTGAGGAGTTGCTAGGCTTGGGCTTGGTCAGTGGTTCTCAATCTTGGCTGCACGTTAGGAACATGCCTGGTTCCACCTCCAGAGAGTCAAATTTAATTGATCTGGGGTGTGCTTGGGTATCAGGAGTTTTGAAAGCATCCCAGGTGATTCTAATGTGCAACCAACATTGAGACCCACTGGGCTGGGTCGTGAGGAGGGAGGGCACTCCAGAAAGGTGGGTAACATGAGCCAAGGTTCAGAGACAAGAGTATTTGGGAGCCAGGGAATGGCAGGCTTTTCTGGAGGCCAGCTCATGCTAAAGAAGAGAGACAATGAGACTGGGGACAGGGGGAACATGTTTTGGAGGAGGGGGGTTTTCAGTGCTAGGCCCGGTGGTTAAAACTTCACTCAGTAAGGTGTTAAGGCCTAAGTATTTACGGGGTGCTTCCGAAGTATCAAGTGCTATTGTGGTCTGACTGTTCTAGTCGTTGGATTCATAGCTGTGAGCAGGACCTAGCCCCTGACCTTAGAGGCTTGTAGGTTCTCAGGGGAGATGAACCGTCAGATAATCACCTCACACAATTGCCACAAGAGAAAAGTCCAGGCTGCTGTCACGGGAGATCATAGGGCACATGGTCTAGTGGAGGATAAGGGAGAACGATTCGTGAAGTCAAGTTTTTTTGAGGGCTTGGCGTGTGTGGGGTTGACTGGAGGTGGCAGAGGCTCTGAAGTAGGCTGTCATGGTGCGGCTGTGAGCTGTGGAGGGACTTAGACCAGGTGGCATCCCTGGGAGTGAGAAGAAGAGACAGGCCTGGCGACCTGGTGGCTCTTGCGGTGTGGGTAGTGGGCAGAGAGGTTGAGGAGCCCTTCGGGTTTGCACCAGTGACCTGGGACTGATGCTGTCGCTGACAAAAATAAGGAATTGAGCAACAGGCTAGGTTGGCAGTGAGCTGCAGCTTTTTGAGGAGAACATGTGTTTCATTTTAGACACGTGGAGTCATAGTGTGAGTGAGACAAGTTCATAGGAGAAAAGACTCGTCAGGAACCTTTTAGATGTGAGCAGAATGCTCATCTCTGTGCGATCTCTGCCCTCCCGCTCTTCTTCCCTCAAATGGAGAGGTCACGTAGTTGTATCACACTGTCGTGTGCTTCAGCAGTTTTTCAGGTTTTGGTTTGTTGTTGCTTTGCCTTGGAACTCATTGTATAAAGGCGCCTTGGGAGGCTGGAGCTCAGGACACTAAAGTCCTCTCTTCTGTACCCCTCTGCTCCCCACTGTGGCCCCTAAGGGGCGCCACAGAGAACCACGTGAAGACGCCTGGTGTGGTTCGATCCACAGGCAATAAAAAACAGAATGACCAAGACTGATGGAGAGGAAATACATTTTCCTTCTTTGTGCACTTCTTTTTCTCAAAGTTTCTTTGTTCTCTGATCTGCTAAATTCCTTCTGTCTGTCTCTCTCTTACCTTCTCTGTCTTTCTGAAAGACGTTGCCATCCTCCTCACCTTTCCTTTCTGAAGTGGCTACTTCCTTTCACCTGGAATTTAACCTTAAGAATCTAATCACACACAGAGTCTAGAAATGCAGACATGTTACCTCTGTTTAGTGTCTCTGTGGCTAAGCTAGAGGCCTTACGCCAGGGAACACCCAAGTTGTTTTCGGGGTGTCAAGGTGAGCCTGCTGGTTTTGCTGCAGCGGGGTGTGTGTTCCTGTGTAGGCTCCTCGTTAAGAAGGGTGATCTGGAATGCTGCCTGGAGAGCCTGGGAGCCAGCGGCCGTGCTTTGGCTGTGGTGATATCAATATCCGCCCTTGCTCGTGCATCGCCAGGCTTAATGACACTCGCGCAGTGAGCGTTTCTATTTACTGGAGGATCAGTGGTCAAACAGAGGCTGCCAGTCCAATTTTAGAAAGCATGTATCTCCTCTTTGGCTTTTTACACCACATACACACTCTCCAGTGTCATCTTGTGGGGAGAGAATTGAATCCTCCAACTTAGGGAATTTGTGTGACAGAGTGACCTTTGAATTGTGTAATTATGTCTTTACTGTCATTTAGTAATTTGAGGGAAATACAGCTACATTTAGTAAATGAATCACTCTTGAATTAGTGTTCTTAGTTTCTTTATTAAGAAATCTCACATGAGAAATTGATCTATAACTGCCTCAGAAATATGTCATAGATTTCAGCAATTAAATCTCAGCGGTTATCTTGTTACACTTTGTATTATAATGTGGGATCCAAGAAACCCTGAAAGAACAATGGCTTGGGCCTCAGGAAGACTGTGAACCCCTTAAAATTGTCTGCTGTCTTTGTGTCTGTGTGGGTGCGTCAGGGGCCTCTTAAGGCATTTCTAACACACCTCCCACAGTTGCTGTATGTGTTGGATCAACCCTCTGTAGCAGATGTAAGGAACTTAGCGTAAATACCTCGATGGCAGGCAGTGCACCCCCTCGTCATCTGGCCATTCCATTATCCTAGGGGCCTCATGTCTGAGCGGTTCTGGCCCTGCCTGGGCTTTGATGGAGAGCATCGTTTGTTGGAGTGGCAGTAGTAATAAGAGAGAGTGAGTGCTCCTGTTTTCTAAGTGGGCAAAACCAGGGAGTGTCATGCATTTCGGCAGGAGCTTTTCATGAGAAGGGAGCATTGTCTGGCTGCTAAAGGCAAGATTTAATTGTTTCAGCAAATCAATTAGTCTTTGGGGACTTTAATCAGTCAAATCTGATGCATGGATGAGGCATTAGAAAGCTTGTGCCTGTAAGACCATTAGTCCTTAGCATTTCTCTCTCTCTCTCATTCGTGTGTAAATACTGTGGCTTCTATACATTCCTGTTAGTGATTCCTTTACTGGGAAAACTTAAGGTAGCAGATTGGTTATAATAGTGTAAAAGGAAAAACAAGGAGATCTTGATACCCAATTTTTTATTCAAATGTTCTCATTTGGAATTGTCACTGTTGTGCTGTGAGAACATGAAACATGTTCACAGCCTTCTGCTGTCTAGTTGACATTTTCTCCTGTGGATGTTACTCATCTGAACGGTGTCGCAGGAGTGCTTCCACACCGACCAAGGCTTATTCCTCTGTTGTTTGAAGGCCCTGCCCATTTTCTCCACCATGGCCCTGCTCTACATTCCCCGTTTGGAACCAAGTGTCTCTTTCTTTTCCAGATACACATCAGGGGATGTGAGGGTGTGGGACACCCGCACCTGGGACTACATAGCTCCCTTCCTGGAATCGGAGTATGAGGAGGACGAGCCTGGAATGCAGCCATATGTCTCCTTTGTGAGGATAAACAGCTCGCTGGCGGTAGCGGCTTATGAGGATGGTAAGTAACCGCAACCCTCCTCCCTATTAAGGAAAAAAAAAGCATTACAAAAATTAAGCAGCTGTGGCCGGCTCCCCCCGTAATCCCTCCATACATACACGTGGGCACACACAAATGTTCACACACATACACTCACTCTTGCCTTTATGTGAAGAAGTTGGCCAATAACCCTCAATGCATTAGTAGGCATTGGAACACAGCACCCATTAAAACTGATGTTTAATTCCTACTGGAACTGTCGGGCTGGGTTTTAGTGCCAGACACGAGGCTGGCCAAGCCATCTTAAGCAAATAACTTGTTTGGTGTAAAATATTAAATATACTTGGCCTACTTTTCCTTTAGTCTCTGCTCAATCCAAAGGGAACAGTGAAAAGGGGATAGACATAGATAATCTGTTGACAGATTTGGAGATAGAAAGATAAAAGTCAGTGCCTACCTTTTCCTGGCACTTAATTACCATGCCGGATAACCTTTGGGTAATATGTTGTCTCTCTGGGCAACTGTGGATATACAAAACTAGGAAAGAATAGTCTAAAATTAGTTTTACGTAAGTAATGAAACATGTGACAGTTTATAGCTAGTCGGAATAATAATTTCGATGGGTATGATATCCTATACTCTCACCTCTCATGCCCCTAACTTCCATTATGTTGTAAAATTTGAATCTCCAAAAGCCTTGTTTCCCCACTTGCCTAGAAGCTGAACCACAGACTGTTGCAGAATGTTAAGTGTCCGTGTCGTGGCACTGTTGCAGGTCTTCAGAGTCACTGTAACATTATCGGCTGGCTCAGAGAGACCAAAGTATAGTAAAGGAGCTAATGGGAGTTTTATATCCATATGCTGTTTAAAAATGGGGCTGAAATCTTATATGTTTCCATTTTATTACTTTAACAACATGAAACCTGTTCTTTGGCTTTGCCATTAGTAGATGCCATTGATGGGTTACTTTTTTTTCAGCCTTTAGAAATTCAGCTAAGCTGTGTCTGTGGTATGTAATATTTCATATGTGTTTCTTGAGATGCTGGATGGATAACAGATGAGCAGCTTAGTGTGTTTGCTACTTTCTGAATTATCAATGAGTTTTTTTAAAAACAACTATGCAAAGGTTGCCGTATTTTTAAGTTAGAATCACACAGTTTCAGAATCATATCATCACCTCCCCCTGCCGCACACACGTGCGTGTGCACACACACACGTTTTTCTTCAGATGGGGAAACTGAGGTCCAAGAGGTCAGCTAAGTGGTTTGCTTGAGGCTGGTTGTTAGTCAGTCGTGAATCCAGGTCTGTGATTGCGTCTCCTAGGCCGTGCTGTGGTGGTAGTGCTGTTCATGTGCTACCGGACACAGACGCCGGGAGGAATGTGTGCTTGCTAGCTCACGTCTCGGGCTTTGTGAATTTGGGAATAGAGCTTGAGGCGATGCGCAGGTGTGCTGCTGGTTTTACCTTGTTGCTTAGAATTGTCTCTGTTGCCCTCGTCCCTGTGGTTGCCAGAAATATTGGAGAGCCGTGGAGAGAGGATAGAGAAACTACTTCCTTCAGCAGCTAATTGCCCAAATATATTTTAAATACTTGGTTTTAAAACAAATTCCATAGTTAAAATTCGAACAGAGCAAAAAAATATGAAATGTATAAGAAAACGTATCCAAAAAGAAGTTGAAGCGCTCCTCCCGCTCCCTTGCCTCCGGCCGGCCTCATTTGACGCATGGTCCTACCTACGCTGTGTGTTTCTGCGCCTCGCTGCTTTCACCTCGTGGCTCATCTTGGTCTCTTTCGTATTGGCACTGATAGGGAAACCTTATTCTTTTTCAGCCTGTATAGTATTGCATTATGTGGCTGTATTATAATTTATGTTTTAGGGCCCTTAGTGATGCACATTTGCACTGTTTATTTTTGTTATTAAAAACAATGCAGTAAGCAGTATGCTTGAACAAACACCATGATGGACTCGTGCAAGTATATCCATGGGGTAAATTACTAGTAATTATTGGGTTGGAGGGTACAGATGCTTTATGTTTTGATAAACATTACCAAATTGCCCTCCAAAAAGGTTTCACTAGTTGATAGTCTCACCAAAATGTGTAAGAGTGACTGCTTCCTCCTGCTTGTCTGGTAGGTGGAAATGGTACTTCACTGTTTCTGTTTGCCCTTCTGTATAAGAATACATGAACGTCTTTTTGTTGTGTTATTATTTCTTTTTCTTTCTTTGCACGTTGTTCTTTTCCCATTTTTCTTTGGGTTGTTATATTTTCTGGTTGAAAAGAAATAGCTAAGGAAGTAACCCTTGTCGTAACTATTTCGAGTGTTTTTTGTTTGTCATTTATTCTTCAGTGGACTTTGTTTAGGGTTTATTTTTCTAGATGGTAGTTGTGTGTATATGAGTGCATGATTTTTGAATTCATAAAGGAATGGTTTTATTTTGTAATGTTTTTGACTAGATACATTTTTAGCAATGTAAGATCAAACTAATATAAGCAGTTATACATTGAGAAGTCTTGCTTCTCCCCATTTTTATCCACTCCATTCTAATGGAATCATATATTTTAGTTTCTTCTCTATCCTTGCAGTATTTCTGTATTGCAAACAAGCAAGTATGAATAAGAAGCAAGTTCTTACTCACCCCCACTTTTAAAATTTTTAATTGTTATTTTTTTGGTGAGGAAGATTGGTCCTGAGCTAACATCCGTGCCAGTCTTCCTCTGTTTTGTATGTGGGATGCCACCACAGCATGGCTTGATGAGCAGTGCATAGGTCTGTGCCCGGGATCCGAACCTGCAAACCCTGGGCCACCGCAGTGGAATGTGTAAACTTAACCACTACACTAGTGGGCTGCCTCTCTCCACCCCTTTTTAAACAGAAATAGCATACTACTTTGTATTATTCCACACCTTGGCTTATTTCCCTTAATGACATCTTGAGAGGTTGTCTATGTCAGTGTACAGAGAATGCCCTCCTTTTTCCTACCTGGATAGTATTCCTTTGTGTACATGTACCTTGGTTCATTTACACAGTCTCTGATTTAGGAACAGTTATGTTGTTTCTGATCTTTTGCTATTACAGTGTTGTAAAGAAAAATCTTAAATGTGATATTTTGTGTGAGTGCAGGAAGGATAGTTTCCTATAAAATGTCTGGGCTGAGGGTAAATGCAAATGGCGTTATGCTGGTTTGCACTCTTAACAGCAGGGTATGAAGGTGTGACCATTTCCTCACAATTTTATCAGCAAAATATGTTTCAAACTTTTATGTATTTGTCAATTTGATAGATAAGAAATGGTATCTATGTGTAGTTTCAATTTACATTTCTTAGTGTTAGAGAGTTTGAAGTTTTTTTTTCATATTTGTACCTGCTACTTATAATTCTTTCTTTTTCATTTGTTACTGCTGTGGTTCATTTTTCGTATTTGAATCTTGATCAATAGAGAGTTCATCCTCGGATAGTATAAGATATAAATCTGAGTCCAGTTGTATGTCACTTAACAACAGGAGTGTGTTCTGAGAAATGCGTCATTAGGCAATTTTGTCCTTGGGGGAACGTCATAAAATAGATTTACACAAACCTAGGTGGGACAGCCTACTACACACCTAGGCTGTATGGTTCTAATCTTATGGGACCACCGTCAGATACGCAGTCCGTCGTTGACCAAAATGTTCTTATATGGCATGTGACTGTGTATCTTTTTTCCAGCATCTCTTGTTGGAAAGCACATCTCTACCTCACTGGTTAGAGGTGCTGCCTTTGTAAGTTTTTAGATACGAAATGTTTTTAGTATTTGGATCTGTCCCCGGATGTTGCGTTCTGTCCCAGTTGGACTGTCTAGTTGTTTACATTTACATCATCGTGTTCGTCCTTTTGGGTTTCGTGTCATGCTCAGGGGGATTTCCCCTACTCTGACATTAGTTGAATCTGTGCTGCTTCCATGGCTGTGTCATTTACATTGAAATCTTTGATTTGTCTCAAATTCCTTTTGGTATTGGGATTATTTCTTCGATAGGAGCTTTTGTGTTTTTTGCTCCCTTCTCACTCTGAGCTTGTTTTACCAGCCTGATTGGGGCTGTTACTATTTCTGAGATAAACAGCAACTTCTCGTTTATCCCCCAGACCTCAGGTGGCGTTGGTTTTGGTCTCACTTCAGTTTAACAGATTGACACTGTGATATTTATACCAACATATTCATGAGTAGCTACTTCTGGGCAAAGACAGATTGAAATAATCAAACGCACATTTTTAGATTGCTCCTTTCCAGGAGCAGAACAGGCACTTCTTAGGCACAACATGGCAAAAAGGAAATTTACCTTGTGTGGTCTGCTGTATAAAATTTGTGACTGCACCCTACAGAAGGGAAGAATAAGAGAATAAAATGAGTTAATGAACTTCAGTTCCCTGGCTGTGCCAAAGGGAAGCTCTGTAG
This sequence comes from Equus quagga, assembly GCF_021613505.1. Lineage (NCBI taxonomy): Eukaryota > Metazoa > Chordata > Mammalia > Perissodactyla > Equidae > Equus > Equus quagga. The sequence goes on from NC_060281.1 coordinate 77,063,746, forward strand.
CCATTGAGACCCCCTGATGGTCTCCACATCTCCCCTGAAGGAGTCAGATCCAGAGAGGGAAATGCAGACTGCTTTGGGAGACAGAAAGTCATCCCTACATCCTTTTTAGCCTCCTTGCCCTGTAGGAACACTGTCCACCCACCTGGGCTGTTGAGATTTGGCAAGGTGATCCACAGTTGTGATTTTTTGAATTCCAACCCCCTGGCCTCATATTTCTTCTGCCTTGTTTCCGATTGTCAGCACTGGCCGTCCTCCAGTTTGATTTTACCACTAATTGTGTTGCACGTTACCGTACCGAAATGAATCAAATCAAAATGCTTTTCCTGGAGCATTAGATAAAGCAGGCGAAGGTTCTGAGTAATGAGCAGATGCTGCTAATGCAGGGACAGCGGAGACCTTGCCAGGACTCCATCTGCTCCATGCTTGCCTGCCTTTGGCCTCGAGCCACAGCATTAGGGAATGGCAGTGTACTCAAAACCCGCTCCCTGTTTGCAGAGTTTGTCTTGAAAACTCACTCTTTGGTGAGAAATGAGATTACACGCTTCTTGGGTGCAAAGAAGTTCTTATTTGTCTCCGTAAGTGGAGAGAGGAGAGACACGACCCTGCGCCTGTTAGCATGTGGAAACCTAGGTGCGACAGCCAACAGTTGTCTTCACATGGTGCCATCAAGCAAGGCAAAGTGGCTTATCCACTTGTGCAGCACTCGCAGTGCAATTGTCTGAACACACACATGCTCCATTGTCCGGGACTCGCCTACCCTGGGCCGAAGTACCGCTGATTTCTCATTTACTGACACACCGACAATGGACGGGAGCGTGTCTCTCCAAGCTTCTTTGGAGCAGTAAACAGTAGGACCATGTTTGAGTTAGATGGCTCTGGAGCCTTGGTGCTTCTACAGTCTCCTTTATAATTTTGTGTTTAATAAGAAATCAGTTCCTCAGTAACTTTGCTAATGTCTCGTTTGTATGTTGGTGACATTAGAATCTAATGACATAAGCTTTGAACGTAATATACAGTCTCCTCCCCTCCCCTGATCAAAATCAGAGTTTTAGAAGTGGATTATTAACATACTAATTGGCCTGGGAGATGGCTAGGACAACTGGCTGTGAATTGTGGAGAATTTGGGGGCTTTTTCAAAGCCTTTCTTTTCTGGTCATTTTTCTCTTAAAAGTTTCAATAACCAGTTCTCGCCTGAAACCTTTGCCTACCGTCAGGTCTAGGAGTCTCATTCAGACACTCAGCGAGCAAAACAAAATGAAACAACTTTCTGACAAAAGCCAAAAAATACCATATGTCTCCTTTTAAAAGACGGGATACATTTATAAATTTAAATAATTTTCTTAACAGTAGGAATGCTCACATTTTAAAGATATTCAGAACGAAATTAGAATTTGAAATGCAGAGTGCTGACCTGGTGGCTCTTTGGTGTTGAGGAGGCATTTCCTTGTGCGTTGAACTTAGTTGACTGCCACCTAGCATGGTCTAGGGTGTTAGATTTTGTTTCATAGACAAGACGGAGACTATGTTTATGTGATGGAGGAAGTTGCTGAATAAAACTGCTTTTTAAAAGGTTTTTTTATTCTTTAGTGAGAGGAGTTTGAAGTTATACTTGCGTGACGCTTACGTATGCTTTGGACTGAGTATACATTACAACTAAACAATAGGGCAGTGTTCCTCAAATGGGAGTCCACCGATATAATCTTGGATGGGAGTCGTGAGATCTCTAGGAAATTTTTTAAATCTGTATATTTTTGTTGTGATCTAAAGAAAAAAGAATCTGGGTCTTTTAGCTTTTTAACTCAACCATGCTGTGGGATCTTAGACTTTGAATTTGCATTTTGTAGTCACAGGCTGTTGGTACCAAGTGGTCACCTACATGCCTTGTAATGCTTTGTTTTTCACACTGAGGAGTCCACAGATGTATTCTTAGAGGTCTGCAAGCTCTCAAATTTAAGAAATACTGGAGAGGGAAGTTCTCCTGCTGTAGGGGCAAACTAGCAGACGATCAATTTGTAGGATAACTACGAATTTTTGAAGTTACTAGTGAAAATAATTTGAAATGATTTCTCATGCTGAAAAAAGTGCTACATTGAATTTATGATACAAGATTTGGTGTTAATCCTTTGGTTTATTGAGGTGGTTTTACTGAAAACTGATTTTTAATAGGACACAGTATGATGCATGAATTCAAAGTAGCTGTCTTGTCTCGTTACAGTTGAGGTTAAAGATGGAAAGGAGCGGTAAAGAGCCAAGGGTGGCTTTGGAGAGATGGTTGAGACTAGAGAAATAAATTGTTCCAGTTCTTAAATATACCTAATGAAAACCTAGTGTGAGTTTGTTTTTTGGAGGAAAATAGAATTTTAAGTCAGAATTTAATTTCATTTTCAATATTTGCAATTTTGGTTGTAGCATTTATTCCATTCTAAACCTTAGGGCTGTGTTAAAGCAGAAATAAATATATTTGTGGGATGTGGTCTTGTTTTAAAAGCAAAATGTACCTGCCTGCCTTTTCAGTTAAAACGCCATTAGGCAAGCCAATGCAGTAGGAAGGGAGCCCAGTGGGGCCAGAGACAGGTGGAGGAGGGAGTCTGAGTGGAGCAGTGGGCCTGGTGGGTTTGGGAGGTTGGCTACATACAGGAGATTGAGTAGGTAAGTATACTGAAGATAATGGTAGGCAGTTTTCTCATTATTGGGGAAGGGAGGTGCACATATGGAAGAGGGATAGCCAGAATTGAACTCTGTGGGGCCGGACTGGAAGAAGAGGCGTTGACATGGAATTCCTGGTTTTCAACATAGATAGGAAAGTAAATAGAGATGTATGTGTGTTGATATGCATATACGTTCATGTATGTCCTAGCTTTGTTTGCTGAGAAGGTGTAGAAGCAGGAACAGCATGGTAGCAATGAGCACACCTAGTGCTCAGATCTTGGAAGTATCACTCTCCACTAAAAGGAGCCAGGCCTGCTTGGAGAAATGGCTGACTCCAGGGCTGGGGCAGGGAGAACCTCCAAATATGTGGAAATTAAACAACACACTTCTAAATAATCCATGAGTCAAAGAAGAAATCACAAAAGAAATTAGGAACTATTTTGAACTAAATGAAAATGAAAAACAGTACAGTCATACGTCACTTAAAAACAGGGATACCTTCTGAGAAATGAGTTGTTAGGTGATTTTTTTTGTGCACACATCATAGAGTGTCACAAACCTGGATAGTATAGCCTACTGTACACCTAGGCTGTATGATACTGATCTTACGGGACCACCGTTGTGTATGCCATCCGTCATTAACTGAAACGTCATTATGTGGTGCGTGAGTGTATCAGAATGTACGGGATGTAGCTAAAGCGGTGCTTGGAGGGAAACTTACAGCGTTAAGTGCTTATATTAGAAAAGAGAGAGTCTCAAGTCAACAATAGAACTTTTCATCTTAAGAAACTAGAAAAAGAAGAGAAAATTTTAAAAGATGGAACGAATAAGTAACTAAGTTAAGAGCAGAAATCAATGAAATAGAAGAGAGAAAAACAATACAGGAAAATCAGTGAAACAGAAAACTGGTTCCTTTACAAAAATCGTTGAGGAAAAAACCGGAAAAGAAATAAATTACCAACATCAGGAGTGTAAGAGGGGACATCATTACGTATCTTACAGATGTTACAAAGACTATAATGAAATATATGAACAACTTTATTCCAGTAAATTCATCCAGTTAGATGAAATGGATAAATTGATTTTTTGAGAGGCACAAACTACCAAAGTTCACTTAAGAAGAACTAGAAAACAAGTAGCTCTATTTCCATTAGAGAGGTTGAATTTGTATTTTAAAAGTTTCTCATAAAGAAAAGTGCCAGCCCAGTGACTTTGCTGGTGAGTTCTACCAAACATTTAAGGAAGAAATAATCCTAATCCTATACACTTGCATAAAATAGACTAGGAGGAATACTTGTCAACTGATGAGGCCAGCGTTACTCTGATGCCAAGACCACATACAGAGTAAAAAGAATAACTAGTACATGGAAAAAGTAAACTGCAGATTGACATTCCTGATGGACACACATGTAAAAATCCTTGACAGAATATTGTAAAGTTGAATCCTGCCATACATGAAAAAGGTAATGCATCATTACCAGTTAGGATTTGTCTCAGGAATTTAAGGTTGGTTTAACATTTGAAAATCAGTCAATATAATCCATCCTATTAACAGACTATAAAAGAAAAACCATATGTTCATCTCACTGCAACAGAAAAAAAAATTTGACAAAAACGAGTTTGTATTTACGATAAAAACTCTTAGCTAGTGTCATAGAAGGGAGCTTTCTCCATCTGCTTAAAAGCGTCTATGAAAAGCCTACAGCTGACTTCATACTCAATGGTAAAAGACAATGCTTTCCTCTTAAAATGGGGAGCAAGGCAGGGATGTCCACTTTCACTGCTATTATTCACCACCGTAATGGAGGTCCTACTTAGTGCAGTAAGTCAAGAAAAAGAAATGAAAGACACAGATAGGAAAGCAAGAAGCAAGGTTGTCTATGGATCAATTATCTATGAATAAAATTCTAAGCACTCAATGAAAACGTTACTGGGAACTAATAAATATCTTTAGTAGTGTCACTGGATATGAGGTCAATATGCAAAAATCAACTGTATGTCTTCAAGTTAGCAGCAAACAATTGGAAATTCATGTTGCATCAAACATATAAGATAGTTGGAGATTAATTAGCGAAATATGTCTAAGACCTATATGCTGAAGACTATAAAAAATTGCTGTGAGAAATTAAGGAAAGCCCAAATAAGTGGAGAGAGTTATCATGTTCATGGACTGGAAGATTGAATGCTTTGAAGATGTCAGCTCTCCGCTGATTGGGCTGGAGATTCAATCTAATCCCAGTCAAAATCCCTGTAGTCTTTTTTGGGTAGAAATTGATAAGCTGATTCTAAAATTTAAAAATCTAAAAAAAAATGCATGGGGCCAAGAATGGTCAAGAACGATCTTGAAAAAGAAGTACAAAATTGGAGGACTTCCCTACCTGATTTCAAGATTTACTGTGAAACGACACTAGTCAAGAGTGTGATGCTGGTGTGAGTAAGGATAGACCTATAGATCAACGGAATAGGCTGCAGCCCAGGAAAAAGACCCACCTACTGGCTTTCTACAAAGGTGCCAAGGTAATTCAGGGAAGAAATGATAATCTTTTCAACAAATCACGTTGAAACGTGGATATCTAGATGCCTTCTCCTCCTTGCTCATAAGCCTCTATTCTTACTTCATGTCATGTACAAGTTAACTGAAAATGGATCATGGACCTAAATGTAAAACTTCTGGATGGAAACAAAGAAGAAAATCTTTGTGGTCTTGGGTTAGGCAAAGATTTCTTAGGCCACGAAAAATGCATATTATAAAAGACAAATGATGAGCTAGACTTCATCAAAATTAAAAACTTTTGCTCATTAAAGATTCCATTAAGAAAATGAGAAGGCAAGCCATAGACTGGCAGAAAATATTTGCAAAATGTATGTCTGATACATGACATGCGTCCAGAATATATAAAGAACTTTTACAATTCAAATATAAGAAGACAAGCAGTTAAAAATGGCAAAAGGTTTGACTAGACCTTCACCAAAGAAGATATACAAGTGGACAGCGAACACATGGAAAGAGGCTGAACATCATAGTCATTGGGGAAGTGAATTAAAACCATTATGAGATACCATTACATACCTGCTAGAATGGCTTAAAAAGGCTGATATTACCAAGTGTTGGTGAGACTGTGAAGCAGTCTGTAATCCTGTCCCTTGCTGAGGGGAATGCAAACGGTACAGCCACTTTGGAAAACAGTTTGGCAGTTTGTTATGAAATTAAACACAAACTCACCAAATGACCCAGCAGTCCCACTCGTATGTATCTATCCAAGAGAATGAAAACATATGTTTGCATGAAAACTTGTACTGGAATATTTATAGTATTTTATTCATGATAGCTCCAAACTGGAAGCAACCCAGATATGTATCAGCTGATGAATGAATAAATATAGTGTTGTATATCTACGCAATGAGACATTGCACATCAGTAAAAATGAACAAACTGCCGACACACGCAACAACATAGATTGCAACAGCATGTGCTAAGTCAAAAGAACCCAGATGCAAAAAGAGTACGTACTACGTAATTCCACTACCTAAGTCCTTCTAGAAGAAGCAAACTATAATGACAGAAAGCAGGTGAGCAGTTGGCAGGACCGGGGAAGGGGACTGACTGAAAGGGGTGTGAGGGAACTTTGTGGGGATGGTAATGTTTTGTATTTTGATTGTGGTGGTGGTTACAGGACTGTGTATATTTGTCTGTTTCCATCAAATTGTACACTTGAAGTTGATGAATTTTTTTTGCCTATAGATTGTACGTCAATAAAACATTTTTTGAAAAGGCAGAAAATACCTTTTTAATACTTTTTGCAGGGTAATCAGTGCTACTCTTGCAAAGTTAATTTCTTTTTACTTTTTATTTTTTGCTCAACAGGAAAGGACAGTGTCTCAGAGATGTTTTAGGTTAGAAGGACAAGAATGCTTTCTTGCTCAGTTCTATATTAGAATAGATGGTCAAGAGCAGAGAATTCTTCTGGAGGCTCATAGCCACCGAAACACATTTAGTGATATGTTTGCTTCTGAATTTTTAATTCTATAATAATCTTTCATGAATAAATCTGGACCTGTTTCCAAAGGGATCCAAAGAAGTGGTTATTGCATATATGGGATCATGGTGGCAGCAGGCTTGGCCAGAAATAGTGTCCATATATGCTCTGAATTGTTCCTCTTTCCTTGCTTTGAATTCTGCTCCCAAACAGGACTTAAAAACTAGGGTTGTGCAGTGTTAGGTAAAGGATTTCCTGCATGAGCACTCTCCTCGACCTTCTGCTCCAAGGCCGTGGAAGGCTCTTCTGCAGATTTTAATGTTACATAAAGGATTTCCTGCATGAGCGCTCTCCTCACACTTCTGCTCCAAGGCCGTGGAAGGCTCTTCTGCAGATTTGTAACTGCTTCACTTATGACCGTTGAGACAAAGACCTGGACTTGCTTACTCTAATTTCTAAGAGTTACAAGAATATATTGTGCCACGCTAGTAACACTGAGTACAGCTAGTGCCCAGATTTTGGTTTCTAAATATCATTAATTCTTCAATAAAAGCAACAGTGCTAGGGCAGGTAAATGCAAGATGAGTCTGGAACATCTCATGGAGTCAGAAAGTAAGGATGTTCCAAAAAAAAAAAAAAGATACAGGTGAGCAGGGGGTTCTGTTTATAGGACAATGGAAGCAACCTGGAGTTCCCAACAGCCAAATCAGGGACAATTTGAACAAGAAAATATGACAGTAATAGATTATAACCTATAGAATAAAGTAGATATCCATGAGTCCATACTGATGTAAATATATAGTTAAATAAATAAAGAAAGGAGAATGGGCAGCTCTTCCTTACAGTAGCATTTCAGTTAACATGTGGAGAAGGGATGATGAAGGTAGAAAATCAACATTTGGCAGGTACCACAATAACAATTGTTGCAGGCAAGAATCATCAGTGGATGCTAAAATTAGTATAATAAGAAACAAGATATTTGCATAGTCTCAAATTACCTTTGCACAAGAGAAAAATAGTAACTTTCTAGTGGAGAGCCTGACGATGCCACCTTAACCAAGTCCTGAGAGTTGTCACTACCAGTAATGCAGACCTTCTCGTGGGCCTCCTGATGCCGTACCCTGGAAAAGCACAGCGTTATTTCCTGTGCTGTTTTTTGCCAAAAATGCGTAACCTGATTTAAACATGAATAAACATCAGACAACCGAGAGACCTACAGGATAAATGTGCAGTATTGTTCAAGTGTCAAGGGCATGGAAGACAAAGAAAGACGGAGGAATTGTCTCAGATTGGGGTACAGGAAGAAGATATGACAATTGAACGCAATGTGGAATTTTGGGTGGGACTCTGCACCAGGAAAAGGACGTGGGTGGGACAGTTGGTGAAATTCGACTAAGATCTGTAGATTAAACATATTGTATCAATGTTAATTTCCTGGCTTTGATCATGCGGCTATGGTTATGTAATATATTAACATTCAGGGAAGCTGGGTGAAGGGTATACTGTAACTTTGTATAATTTTGGCAACTTTTTTGTAAGTCGGAAATATTTCAAAATAGAAAAAAGAATATGTTAGATTATTAAACAAGGTTAGATTTTTTTTCCCTCACAGCAATTTAATGCCGTGCTTTTGTATGTTAAATGTTTACTCGGAAAATAATGTGCCGGTCCCTTTTCCGCTTTCTGGCTGAATTCTGGGCCTGAGATTAGATGAGGTTAGAGTCTGTGTTCTTCTGGTGGCAGTTATACAATTAGGGATTCTCAGCACTGTTTGTCTATCTTGCCATTTATCTTTGAGCTATTCTCTGCCCCCTGCGCCCCTCCCCCCTTTTCAGCTCTCGATGGTATCTAATCTATGGTATTTTGTTCCCAAAGAATACTTTTTTTTGGTGAGGAAGATTGGCGCTGAGCTAAGATCTGTTGCCAATCTTCCTCTTTTTTTTTTCTCCCCAAAGCCCAGTACGTAGTTGTGTATCCTAGTTGTAAGTCCTTGTAGTTCTTCTGTGTGGGATGCTGCCACAGCATGGCTTGATGAGTGGTATGTAGGTCCGCGCCCAGGATCTGAACTGGTGAACCCTGGGCCACTGAAGGAGAGCATGTGAACTTAACCACTATACCACCGGGCTGGCCCCCCAAAGAATACTTTTTAAAGAATGAAAAGCCGTTTTCTTTTAGAAATATGCCAGAAGTTACGTTTTTTGCCACTACTTAAAACTTATGATAAACAGTTTTCGTCAGTTTTATATATAAAGTGTGAAAGAGAGACCTAGTTTTTCAAAATTATTTTAGGGGTAAATAAAGTCTCAAGACCGTCGATCTTAAAGGCAGATGGGTCTGTGGGTCTGGAGTTCAGGGGAGAAATCTGTATTGGGCTGTTGTGCTCCTCCTCTGAGGGAACACGAGGGAGAGGCAGGGGCCCCAGCCCAGCGTGCTGGGAGATGGCATGTGAAGCTGAGTGCCAGAGAGAGATGTTAGACTGTCTGTGGTTTCCATTTTCCCCTTGTCATTTGCTATCAGGTGACTCACAACTGACAGCAGTTTTGCCATAATCTAAATCTTTATGTATGGTTCTTTTCCTGTTTTTGTTTGAGCCTTTTAATACTTTCATTGAAAGGGAATTAATTGATAGTATGGTTTCAAGCTCTTTTGAAGATTTGGAATGGGATTTCTAAAAGCTGCAAGATGTCATCACTGGAATTTTCCTTGTAAATCTGTTCTGAGAAGTCACTTTGCAGTGTAGCTACTGAAAACATTTGTAAAACACAAGTTAATGTCTTTACTTTTGTTGGTGATAGCCTTTCAAATTTTAAAAGATCATTCTATTATGGGAAATTCAAAATACACAAAATTGGAGAGAATAGTATGGTGAACCCCCATAAACCCATTACTCAGCTTCAGTAGTTACCACATTATTTTAAATTACGCATGTTTCTAAATATTATATAGTTATGTCACTGAACATATGAATGGAACTATTTTTGAAGATAGACATTTTCCTTTCAACAATAAACAGTATATTTAAAAAGAGGAAGAAAAAGAAGTCTAAGACTCACTGAATGCCAGCCCTGGCCCAGGCCCTGCACCCGTCTGTTCCCTACTGGTCTGATCCAGGGGAAGTGGTGGCGATGTGATGGACACCTTTGGAGTTTAATTCACCTTAACCCATCGAAGGGTCAGAAGTAGAGTTTGAGTTTTTAATTTAATTTTGTACATCAGAGTTAAATATTGATTGTAAAATCATGCAGATTATGATTGGAATAAATAATAAAAATATCCCATCACTAATATCTATAAAGAGGTATATACAAATTATAATAAATTGTTTGAGAAAGTATTTCATGTAGAAAAAATAGTACCAAAGGATATATAGTAGAAAGTAAGTACTCTTGCTCTACCTACCACCACCTGGTTCCCTGATTCCCCAGTAACCCAGTCTCTTCTCTAGAGGCATCTCGTACTCCGGTGTCTGACAAACTCTTCCAAATAGATTTTATGTTGTGTTTATGTCACTCACTTATATTGTAGGAAAAAATTGGCTGGAGTCAGTGGCTGCCTGCACAGTGCCGTCTCTTTCGCATTATCTGCTTTCTTGGCACTTTCACTTGTGGAAGAGCTGAGCCGAGTTCTTTGGCTTCTGTTCTCCATCAGTCTGTTTTTCCTTTAACTTTGCTAACTGTAAATTCTTCTATTTAGTCACATTTTCATAGTCTACAATATATTATTTGCCTTCTTTTCAATTTACTGTCTCTTCATTTTTGATTCTTCTTTTTACAGTGTTCTTCTGCTTTGAACTTGAGGGCACTGAGCACGTTCATCTTTCCTTCTTGACTCAGTTTCTGCTTTGTGATCTCGTGTCTGGTTGCTGCTTTGCTTGTACCCTGAGCAGTCACTTCATTGGTCCACAAGCCCATTCAGATTTTCTTACTTGTCAATCTAAAATGCTGCTTCCAGAGTGCTTTGTATTTATTGTTATTCTGCTGTAAGCAAGAGTTGGGCTTTAGAGCTGTGTTCAGCTGGAATGTTGAGGACGACATGCACAGTCAATGCAGCACCCAGGTGAAGAATGAATTTCATTCAGCTTCTTTCTTTTTCAAGACCCTCCATGATTTAGCCGATTTGTGACCTTTGTTTGCACTGATGCTAATCTTCCACTGGCCACTTCTGCCGTGAAAGCAAAACTTCTTTTGTCCTTTCAGACTTTATGCCGCCTTTACATCCTGGCCTGCATTTCACAGTGATAGTGTGTGCGCTTGATGAATGAAGAGGTACGTGTGAATGCTATGGGTATATCTTAAATTTTTATTAAAATGCTTTTTCTCGTTGCAGAATTTCTTTTGACTCCTGCTTAATTTCTTATAGGCGAGTGTTTATTTACATGGTGGAAATTGAGATTTCCAGCTCTCTTTATAAATAGCTAGCTTCATTCAGCGTCTCTGAACTAAAGTTAATTGATCCTGTCTACTTAACTCTATGAAGCTGAGCCCAAGCCTCAGGTGTTCATGTGCAAGCTCAAGAGGATTGGAGCTCATGGCTGAAAGAAGTTCTAATCTAGAAAGCACTGAAGGCCACAAGGCAAACCGTAGTTCAAGAGGTGACCAGTCTATGACTTTCTAAACTCGTAACCTATTTGAAATTTTATGGTGCCTGAAAAAGATCAAAGGGGAGGGGCAATGCCAATTGTATTTTTTTCCAAAACCAGTTCAGCAGTTATTTACCTTTCAAGCAATTAACATAATTACCATTATGCTAAAAAGTAATTTTGGAAAGTTCAGCCCTGAGCTCTTATGACTCCACCGGGACAGTTTTAGTTGGGACTTATCTTTTTGATGGAAGCCTAATTGCAATTTTGGCTTTGTGCACACAAACAGAAGCAGCTAATTGTTTAGGCAAATAGCAGATTAATTTAAATATGCATCCCTAATAAAACAAAAGTGGTATCCATTATGGTCCTTGTTCCCATGACGAGGAATATAAATATTCTGTGCAAGTACCATTAGGCGGAGGTCTTAAGGATTGTCGACATTATTTCACAGTGGTAGCACTTTCCTGATATCAAGTAATCTTTACAAAAGCTAACATAAATCAGTTTAAACTCATTTAGATCCCATTTCCACTATGTGCAGTTTCATTACCAAACTCTGGCTGGCCTCCTTTGGGAGGGGGAGGGGTGTGCTGCAAACTGGCATGGGTGCCCATCCACAGCTGCTGAGCGGCCTTTATGTCTCCTCGAAAGACTGGCCGTCGTTACTCATGTCATCATTCACGACTGTTCCTAGTCTAGGGTGAACTCGGAGTTCCTTCAGCCCTGCTGCTGCTTGTCAAGGTGGAGGGTCTTGAGCCCAGAGAGCAGGTGGGACTGCTAAGCCCTACTCTTGTCTACTTTATTGGGCTGATGGCCCTCACTCATTGTATTCTTTCAGATTTTTCAAGAGACCCTTTTTCTTCTTTTGTCCGCATCCTTTTCATATTTCTCATGAATGAAGCAGTGTCGTTGTCATCCCAGCACTAGCTCAGAATTAAACATCTTTTATCCAGCTCTTGAGATTTTAGCAGGTAGAAAGGCAGACACCTGTCCTTTCCGTTTTCTCCGTGTGGGGCGAATGGAAGTCCTGAAGCTCCGGCTCTCGGGGATTAGACCTGGTTCAGGGGGAGATGGCAACGAGCTGCTGTAGTCGCTGCTCAGAAACTGCACAGAACCTCCCTTCGCACTTGCTGAGAAGTTTTCTCTTGTTCTGCCTTGGCCTAACGTGCAGGAGAAGTGCAGTAGAGACCTTTCGGGGTGTTTCCTTGCTCTGAGGTCCCTCCTCAGCACCTCTAGAGGTGGGCATGTTCATAGAATTTGAATAGTCTTTTGGCTTCGGCTAGTTAGACAAAGATGGGGGCCCCAGGCCCTGGGGCAGCTGATTGATGGACTGGGATGAGCCTGTTGGACCTCAGAATTTCAGTGTCAGTTGTGTGCTTGGAGTAGGAGCCCTCGTGGAATGGGGAAGGCAGAAAGCTGGTTTGTGGAGAGAGAAACAGAGACAAAATCTGTGGTGCAAGAGGTACACTGTCTTGGTTCCGAATGTTTTTAGGTCCTAGTTCTGATCCCTTATAATCTCCAGCTATGTTTCCTGCCCTTGCGTTCTGTCAAATAGCTCTGTTCCTTTCCAGTCAGTTAACATTTGTATTTAGGCCAGTTGCAGTGGATGTCTGTTTCTTACACAAATGTTCCCTTGCTAAAACCTAAGACAAGCATTCAGCAAACCTTTATTGATGTTCAGCCACATTCAGTACTCTGAATTCACTACTGTAGGGAATGTAACAGAAAAAGGGCACAATTCTGCCGCTTCCTAAGTCCACACAATATCAGGAGCCAAAGCCATGTTGTTGCGGCATCTGCAATATGATAAAACTTGGCCTTTCAAGTGAATGTACATCAGATTTTAAAAACCCTCCCCTTTGGAGAAGTGAATTTATTTGGCTCTGACAGGCACTGACTACTACTTCCTTAATGTTGTGCGTTGGGTGTGGACCCAGTTCAACTTGAAATGTCTGGAAAACTTGCTGCTCCTTTTTTGCCATCTTAAAATAGTGTGACAACATGACAAAAAGTTAAGCTCATCCATTGTCCCATTGCACTTGGTATATATCTCTCTGTTATATTTTAGTTATTAGATGTCTATGTTTCTTTCCATTGTGAGTTTTGTGAGAATAAGGGTCATATCCTTACTATGTGCCCCCCAAATGAGATGCTTGGTAGATGCCACTAGAAAGTCAGCTCCATGCAGTCTGGGGCTTTTTTTATCTTGTCTTCTTGACTGCAGTTTCCCCAGTACCTAGAATGGTGGCTGGCCCAAAGCAGGGGCTCAATAAATACTTGTTGATTGTATTGTTGCATTGATTCCTTTTTGGCTAAATATTGGTTAACATGGATGATAATCTGCTGCAGTATTATAAAACATTCTTATAATTCAAGCATTCACTGTTGGAGTCCCTGCAGTTTTGAGGTTGTGAAAGTAGCTGTGATATAACTGTATTAATTAATAAATTGATCGTGTGTAAAATTAGCTTTCACTCAAACATCCCTTCTGGTAGCTGGTTATCTGTTCCTGATCACCTTACCCATGTGTTTTTGGGTCAAATATCCAAGAGGACAGTTGCAAAGTGAAATTGCAAATCTTGCAAAAACTGCACGATTTAGTAATGTTAAAAGTGATATTCGAAGAGCAGTAGAAGAGGTAATTACATGGATAAATAAAAATGGCTCTTTTTCTTATTATTTAAGTCTCTTTAAAAGATAATTGCCTGCTTATGCAAAAATACTAACAATGTATGTGGAATTTATAACATATGTGGAAATAATAAGTATGACAACAATAGTACAGAGGCTGAGAAGGGAGGAAGTGGAAGTGTGCTGCTGTGAAGTTCTTACTCTGTGTGTGAAGTGGTATATATTATTGCTCGGAGGCAGACTACAGTATCTTACAGGTGTGTGTTAAAATCCTAAAGCAACCATAAAATAACACAACAAAGAGTTTTGGCTAATAAGCCAACAAAGGAATTAAAATGGCATAAACACATACTCAATCCAAAAGAAGGCAGAAAAAGAGGGAAAAAAGGAGCAAAGAACAAATGGGACAAATAGAAAACAAACAGCAAAAGGCTAGATTCAACCCATCCTCACCAGTAATCACGTTAAAGATAAATGGTCTAAACACTCCACTTAAAGGCAAGACCAACTATACGCTGTCTACAAGAAGCCCACTTAGATATAAAGGCACGAGACAAAGTGAAAGGACAGAAACATGTCTATATGCCATGCGAAAACTAATCAAAAGAAAGCTGGAGTGGCTATATCAGTATCAAACAAAGCGGATTTCAGAGCAAAGAATGTAAACGGGTAAAGAGGGACATTTCGTCTAAGAACGGGTCAATTCATCAAGAGGACATAATCTTACATGTTTGTGCACCTAAAAATGATCTTGGAGGACTGTGGAAATGATAGTGGCACCACTGACAAGTGAGGATTTGACCAAGTTATATACTTAATAGTTGAAGTGGAGACAATTGACAAAGATCGGGACACAACAGGCATTCAGAAGAGCAGGATGTGGCCATTAAATTGATGGAACCCTGGAATACATTTTCCAGAAAGACCCTACTTAGGACAGCTCTGTGGAACTCAACCTTGTAGTGAAGGGTATTTTATTGCATACCATTCTGTTGGAAAAATGATGCCAACAAAACCAATACTTGATTAACAATGAAAAATGTGTTTATAGATAAACTCCATGTGTGCTTTGAGTGAGCTGTGGGTGAATAACTTCCACACTTGGCAGAGCACAGGCTGAGCCTACATCACTTACTCATCGAGCTCGTAGTTATTTTATGCACTTGTAAACGCAGCCACTCATCCTGCACTTTTCCAGCTCAATTCCAGCCCAGCTTCGGACCAGCTGTTTAACGACTTGGAGCTTCTGTTTCTTCCCTTTTGTGACGTGAGGAGAGTGCTGCCCCTCCCAAGGTGGAAGTGAGCGCTCAAGGAGAGGAGACAAAGGATGAGTGTCTAGACACTTGAAAGCTCTATGCAAATAGCGATTTTTATTTTTCTTCACTGTCTATCGTGATGCCTCCAAGCACATGCAGACAAATGCAATGCAGGACTCTGTGAAGGAGGCACATCTTGGAGTGTGCCTATCTGCTATTTAATGTGTGGAGCCGTTGGCGTTCTCTGCAGCATATCAGTGTCTTCTGAGTCAGAATGGAAAGAATTTGCCAAAGTAGCCGCCAGGGGAATGTGTTGTGAAGACTTCTCTGATCTGCTTATCCCCCAAGTTTATCATAATTCCTAGAAAAGTACACTGTGTTTTACATTTGAAGCAACATTTAGCTTGAAGAAGGCTCTGCTTTTGTTTGTAATCACCTACTTAGCCTACTGACAGTTTGAAAGTCTTGCAAAGCAGCCCAAATGTATTATTTTCTTCTGACTCTCTGTATTTATTTAGTGCTGAATGATACTTTATAGTAAGATCTTAAGTTCGAAGCATTTAATGTTTAAAGGCAAAGTACAAGGTAAGAGGAAAGAAAGATGGGAGGATGAATTGCAAAGAGAAGAGAAGTGAAAAGCTTTATCTGTTTTAGGTCATAGGAAGTTATAGGAAGTAGAACTGGATTTGCGGATGAGCAATAGAGAGGAAACTGGCATTGTTAATAGATTAAATATGCTTTATAAGACGGCAGGCACTATAGAATACATGTAAAAAAGGTAAGAATGATAGGTCTGTCTCCAGCATTTTGTAGGGTTTGTCTCCTTTCATCCTCCCAACAGGCCTGTGCAGTAGGTGAGGGTATCTTCAGTTTTTCGGAGGAGGGCACGGGCTCACAGCTTTAACTGACCTGCCCGAGACCTTCATCTAGCGAGTGCTGGAGCTGGATTTGAACTCTTGTAGCCACAGACTGTGTTATCTCCACAGAATTATTTCTCAGTGGATTTTGAAAAATAAAATCAGGTGGAAATTGGACTGGGACATTATCCAATGTGATGCAGAAAGTAACTATTTTCTTGGATGAATCTTTGAGGGGAAGGAAGTGGCTTAGTGGATGGGAACAATAGAAAGAAATTATTTGGTGAGAAGAGAATAAGGAGTATTGCAAATTCAGGAAAGTTTATATTTCTGATAGAAAAGTTTAAGCTCCCAAATTTAACTGTTCTCAAACTTGAGTGTACATCCCCAGAGTGTCTGTTGCCTGAGAATCTGCATTTCTAACAAGCCCCTCGTGATGCTGATGCTGCTGATCCAGAGGACTGCACTTGGAGATGAGTGCTGTAGACAATTCCAGAAAGGTTGAGACACGGCCAGTGTGTGTCAGAGGAATTCATCTGGGTAGCAGTATTCAAGGGGCTGGGGAGAAGAGTGTATGATAAAATCAGTTTTTAACAATCATTGGATGGTCTAGCTCGTGTTTTAGAGCTGTGCAAAATGAAGTGTCACTGCCAGTGGGGGCCAGAAGAGGGCGGTGGTGAGGAAGGTATAAAATACATGTAAGAACCAATTAGAGTTGGTTAATGGCTGTTTTCAGGTACTGCTAGTGTCTAGAACAGTGCCTGGCATGAGTGGACAAATAGAAGAATGAATTAAGAACTCCCTGTGTTTAAACCACTCAGCAACCACCCATTCTTCTTAGGTCTCTCACAAAAGCATTTTTAAAAAATTTATTTTTTTTGGTAAAATTTCAGAGAATACAAGGGGATATACAGTAAGTGTCCCTCTTTTTTTTTTTTTTTTTTTTGAGGAAGATTAGCCCTGAGCTAACATCTGCCACCAATCCTCCTCTTTTTGCTGAGGAAGACTGGCCCTGAGCTAACATCTGTGCCCATCTTCCTCTACTTGATACGTGGGACACCTACCACAGCATGGCTTGCCAAGTGGTGCCATGTCCACACCCGGGATCCGAACCAGCAAACCCTGGGCCGCCAAAGCAGAACGTGCGGCCTTAACTGCTGCGCCACTGGGCTGGCCCCTTTCCCTCCTACTTTTATTCCTTTTCCCTGGTTTCTTTCCTTAGGGGTCAGTCCTTGTTAACAGTGTCTTGTGTGTCCTTCTGCAGTAGTCTGTGTATATACATTTTTTTAAAACACAAAAGTAATATAGCATACTATACCACTCTTCTGTCCTTTACTTTTTTCATTTAACATCATATTTTGTTGATCATTTCATATAGCTTGTGTGTAAGACTGACTCACTCTTTTTTTTTTAAAGATCGGCACCTGAGCTAACATCTGTTGCCAATCTTTATTTTTTTTCTTCTTCTCCCCAAAGCCCCCAAGTACATAGTTGTCTTTTCTCGTTTTAAGTCCTTCTAGTTCCACTGTGTGGGACACCACCTCAGCGTGGCTGGATGAGCAGTGCTAGGTCTGTGCCCAGGATCCAAACCGGTGAAACCCTGGGCCGCTGAAGCGGAGCTCGCGAACTTAACCACTCGGCCACAGGGCTGGCCCCTGACTCACTCTTTTTTTTTTTTTTAAAGATTTTATTTTTTTCCTTTTGCTCCCCAAAGCCCCCCAGTACATAGTTGTATATTCTTCATTGTGGGTCCTTCTAGTTGTGGCATGTGGGACGCCGCCTCAGCATGGCCTGATGAGCAGAGCCATGTCCATGCCCAGGAGTCGAACCAACGAAACACTGGGCCGCCTGCAGCGGAGCGCACGAACTTAACCACGTGGCCACAGGGCCAGCCCCTGACTCACTCTTTTTTTAACTGCTCGCTTTATTTAAATTCTGAACTAAGGAGGTGCCATTATTTAAGTAATTCTCTATTGATGGACATCTAGATAGCTTCCAATCTTTTGACATAATTAAAAACATTACAATGACTATCTTATATACATTTGTAATTTGGTAATGTTATCAAATTGCCTCCAAAGTTGGTGAATTAGTTTACATTCCCACCAGCAGTTTGAGAGAGAGCCTGTTTCCTTATATCTTCAACCACAAAATGCTTTCTGAGTTTTTTTAACTACTTTTTAAAAAATTATTATTTTTTTTGCAGAGAAAGTGTTGCCAGTCTTCCTCTTTTCCTCTTTCCCTCCCCAAAGCCCCAGGGCATGGTTGTATATCCTAGTTGTAAGTCCTTCTAGTTCTTCTGTGTGAGCTGCCACCACAGCATGGCCACTGACAGATGGGTGGTGTGGTTCTGCAACTGGGAAGGGAACCTAGGCCGCCTAAGCAGTGAGCACCAAACTTTAACCACTAGGCCATCAGGCTGGTTCTGAAATTTTTTTGTCTTTGTCAATTTGATTGATGAAAAATGGTATCATATTACAGTTTTTATATTTTTCTAATTGTGAGTAAATTTTAACTTTTTTCTCGTTTACATGTCAGTTGTATTTCTGTGAACAGCATGCTTATGTCCTTTGCTCACTTTTCAATTGTTTTTCTTATTGAATCTTAGAAGCCCTTTATATATTAAGGAAATTGGCCCTCTGTTATATGTGATGCAAATATTTTTTGTAACTAATTTATCTTTCTTTATATTGCATGATATTTTATAATTGTGCATATTAAGTGAATTTAAAATTGTTGCTTGCATTTCTTTTTTCTACATAGGCTTTCTTAATATTTGGGATCTAAGAACTGGAAAGTACCCTATTCATCGTTTTGAGCATGATGCAAGAATACAGGCACTAGCCCTAAGCCAGGAAGATGCAACTGTTGCCACAGCTTCTGCTTTTGATGTTGTAATGTTATGCCCCAATGAGGAGGGATATTGGCAAATAGCTGCAGAATTTGAAGTTCAGAAACTGGTGAGCTTTTAGTCTGATCATTTTATCTTTCATTCTTGCAATCTCTGGTCTCATATAAACAAATAGTAATGATGTTGGCAGCTCGCGTTCGTGGGCCTCCTATCCATAAATCTCACAATAGCTTTGTGAAATAGGTAGTAAATCTCTCCATTTACCAAGAATAGAAGCTTAGAGCAGTGAATTGACTTCCTCCTGCTGTCAGAGCTAAGGTTGTGATTCAGACCTCAGGGCTGGCTTCAGGGCCAGAGTTTCTCACTGTGGTCCTCAGCCTCCTTCACATTAACGGGACAGTCACCCCTGGAAATCTGAGGTCAGTTTCTGGCCTAACATGTAAGTGAAAATGAGTTCAGTGCTGTCACCCCAGTCCTTATGGGAAGGAAGGTTTCCATCCTACACTTTCTTCATCCCAAGGTTTTCTCACCTGGAATTAAGAGTAACTCTTGAGTGAAAATGGGTTTAAGTCAGTGTTAATTGGGTAGCTGTGCTCCAGGATGTCGTGTGAGAAGCTGAGCCAACCTGAAGAGTTCTTTACACAGAGCTTATTTCTGAGTTGAGTTGTACCTAAGTCTCTACATTTGTGTGGTAGGAGGTGGTTTGGTGGTAAGAAGGAAGGGCTCAAATCTCTCTGTGCTGAATTTGGATTTAATTTAGACAAACTTGATTTTGGCATTAGTAGGAGAGTGAAGACAAAAGCCAATACGGAATAATGAATTGATGGCCTGACCTGGAACAAATCCTGCTCCTCTCCTTTTCCCCCTGGTGGAAATCCGGTTGGATTTGAATAACTAAAAAGCCATGGTGTCACCGCTTCTTCTCCGTAAGCTTCTTGTCCCTTTAACGATCAGTCTGCAGTTTGGGTGTAGTGTTCCCCCAAAGCTGCCTGATGCTGTCATCTCATCTTGGGTTTATTTATGAGAAACATGTGAAAGTACCATATTTCTCTTTGTTCTCAAATCTACCGTAGTGCTTGTTACTTGGTCTCTGACTAAAGAACACTGTAGACCAGCAATAATTACATGAACTCAGACAATTACCTAAGATGTGAGTCCCTCTGTGAAGTGTAAATCCTGCCTTGGCAATAAGGTGGCATCCTGGCACACACTGGAACCTTTTTGAAGTAGTTTACAGCACCCAGCAAATGGCACAGCCACTGTCAATCTGAGCCTCTTGGTCTGTCCAAAATCCAACATTAAGGTGAAATTAAATGGCTAGACTGAGGATGTTGGTTTTTGGAAAATAAATAATTTTTAGAATAGGAGAGAGAGGAAGCAGGCAACCGTTGCTGGAGGCATGTGTTATAAAACTTGTTATGTATTGTTTTGCACCCTGGATGAGGGGTTGCCACAGAATGCGCTGTCACTGGAAAAGGCACCCCCTGGCTCATAGAGCTGGGCCATTTTTGTCTTCCCTGCATAGGCTCCCTGAATCGCAGTGGCAGTGCTCCGGGTTTGTAATACAGCCTAGAACATCCTGCCTCTGTGCTGGCCCTTGGGGCCGGGTGCAGAGCTGCCCTCACACCACTGGGCCTGTGATCAGCACTTGCCGGACGCTTATCCTCTCAGGCTTCTCCGGACAGTCCTTGGGACTCAGTCGTTTGAACTTTTTGAATTGTTGTCAGGGCTGCGTTGTCCTGTTTACACTGTGGGTTTTGTAACCACATGGCATGGCTCACCTTCTGCTTTGGTACTTTCGCAATTTACTCAGGGAGGTGAAAACCTGCTGTAAACTGCACTCAGGGGAAATGTGCCACTTCTGGGTCTAGAAAAGCAAATTATTGAAGAGAGCTCCTCATACCCACGCACGTTAGAGCAGGTGGCGGCAGCCATGCAGTCGAGAGTACTGTGATGGTGTAAAAGTGCTTGTAGTGGCCTTCCCACCCTCCGGTGACATTGGAGCCAGGAGACAGCAGATAACTCAGACACTTTTAACCTTTTAGCAACACCTTTTTGGTATTTGCACAGATGTTAAAATGTGATTTTTACTAATTTGGAACTGAGTTTTATTTATTCAATTTCTTGTAAAAAAAATAATAAAACCTTAGCTTTTTTTTGAATAGTTATTATACCTTCATGGTTCAGAGTTAAAAAGACTCAGGTTTACCGTGAGAAATCTCCCTTCCAAGCCATCTCACAGCTCGTTTCCCCCCTTGGAGGCAGCCATTGTTAGAAGATTTACACTTGTGCACGCCAAGCATGTCATGTGCTTGCTCTGGCCCACCTTTTACTCACCAAATCCTGTTGCTCACCTTGCTTCCTTGCTTTCCCCTCCCCAAGTTTACCTTGGAGATCCCATTTGTGTGAATTTATCAAGAATGTCTTTGTGCTTTTTCCTGTGACTGCATGGCATTCCAGTGCATAGATTTTCCTATTAAGTTAATTAGTCCCTTAGTAACCCATGTTTAGGTTTTTCTAGTTTTTAGCTGTGACAAAATAGTGCTACAGCAAATAACAGTTGTTTTGGATAAATGTGAGTTTATTTGTAAGCAAATTCCTAGAAGTGACTTGCTGGGTCCGAGTGCATGTGCATTTGACGTTGTGGTAAGTGTTGCCAGATTTCCCTCCATGGCTGTTGGACCAAATTACATCCCACCAGCTGTAGCCCAGTGTCTTAGCAGACTAATTGATCTTTACTGATAGGACAGGTGGAAATGATATCTTCGTGAATTCTTACTTTGTATTTCTCTTATTTGGAGTGTATTGTGTTTCTTTTATGATGAGAATCTCTTCATTTATGTAAAAACTGTTTCATTTCCTGTAAACTGTCCCTTTGCCTGTCTTTTTCTGTTGGGTTGCTGCTCTTCTCATTCATATGTAGGAGGAATTGTGGGTGAGACCTGAAGGACTAAACAACTCTTCTCCTTTAACAGGTTGACTACCTTGAAATAGTTCCAGATACTGGAAGGTACCCTGTGGCAGTAGCCACTGCTGGAGATCTGGTATACCTGCTAAAAGCTGAAGACTCTGCCAGAACCCTCCATTATGTCTACGGCCAGCCTGTCACATGTCTGGATGTCTCATCCAACCAGGCTGCTTTTGGTGTGAAGAGTCTCGGATGGGTGTATGAAGGAAATAAGGTACAAAAAAATAGCAAGATGTACAACTAATGAAAAAGAACATCGATTTTATTTTTTGGAAGGCAATTAAAAAATTAATGCTCTATGATTTTTTTTTTTTTTTTTTTTTTTGGTGAGGAAGATTGGCCCTTAGCTAGCATCTGTTGCCAAGCTTCCTCTTTTTGTTTGGGGAAGATTGTTGCTGAGCTAATATCTGTGCCAGTCTTCTTCTCTTTTATATGTGAGACGCTGCCACAGCGTCGCTTGATGAGCAGTGTGTAGGTCTGCACTAGGATCCAAACCAGCAAACCCCAGGCTACAGAAGCAGAGCACCTGAACTTAACCACTATGCCACTAGGCTGGCCCCCTGACATGGTTTTTAAAGATGTATTCAGGCAATATATCAGCATGGTAAAAAAAATTCACTTCAGAAGGGTATAAAATGAAAAGTAATTATTTCCTTTCTCCTCTTTTCTCCTAGCCCCACTCCACAGAAGAAACTACTAACAGTTTTTAGGTATCCATCTAGAAAAACTTAATGCATATATAGGAACATTTATACACTAAAAAACGTATCTTTGTAGAAATTAGATCCTAGTATACATACTGTATAGTAGACCTTGGAGAGCATTCCGTGTCAGCACAGACCAAGTTCCCTCTCTCTCGGACTCCAGCGTGTGCTGACAGTCCACAGTCTGCTCACTGGTGGGCATGTAGGGTGCTGTCTCTATTTTGGCTATTATGGACAAGGCTACAATACACGTAGTAATTTGCAAAAGTCCTTGTGTAGTGTATCTCCGGGATAAATTCCTAGCAATTACGTTGATGGTCAGAGGATATGTGCGCCTAAGATGTTGGTGGACGTTGCCAAGTTGCCCTCTAAAAAGGTTGCATCAAAATTTTCCTTCTCACTAACAGTGCGTAAACATGCCTTTGATACTCTTTGAGCCAGAAGCAAGGAAACAAGTTTTTAATTGAAATTCTTTGCACGATGACTAAGTTTTATCACTACCTAGTATTTTACTATCCTGACCGTAGGCCAAGTACTTAGTCTTAAAGCTGATTTATAGAACTCTTTCTCTTCCAGTGAAGTCAGGGAAGGCAGGGACAGAGTTCTGTTTTGATTTTTCCTCTGGTGTGCCTGCGATTGACCCTGCTGGCAGTTGGTGTAGTCCCTGGGAGGGAGCTTCTCTGAGCCAGCAGCTCCTCTGACGACGGCCTTCTCCTGAGAGAGGTGATTTTTCCCTCTTGTTCCCCTAAGTGGCGTCACCTGTAAGGTGACATCTTTATCTGGGTGTGCACTGGTTTTGCAGCTTAAATAAGTGCTCAAAGAATTGAAGCACCCTGATCGCAGTTTTATCTTTGTCATCCAGGAAGGTAGATGAAGCAGTAGAAAATGCGTGTGGCTCATTGTCCTCTGTGAGAAGGGACTCCCTGTGTGCTCAGGTTGGCCTGTTTTGTCAGAGCACGTTGGGCACGTCTTAGCTGGAAAGTGTGTATTGACGTGACTCCTGTGTTTCGCCTTCCCGGGAAGCAGGGGAGGAGGACAGCAGTTGGTTTCCCAAGGCGCTTTCCTTCCGCTGCTTTTGAAGATGCTTTCTTTTCCGATCTCTGGTGAGCTCATTTGTTAAGAGAAGAGAGACTGCTTTCTAATTTTCCATCCATCATGCATTCAAGTTTTTGTTATCTCATTTATTTCTCGAGCTCTCAGTGGAGTGAAGTGATAGTTACATTTAGTACTAGCCTGGTTTAAGTTTGTCATATTTTTAGTAAAGTTTTCATTTGGCAGGTCTTACTTCTCTGTGACTCCTCTGAGTGGATTTATTTCTATGGTGATACAATCATGGTGGATGTATTTGAGAAGCAAGTTAAACAGATAGTTTAGCACAAAATTAGACTGGGGGCATCCTTGAGACATTGATGTAAGGAGGCACTTTTTTGGATGCCTCTCAAAATTTCCAACCCAATTTAAAGTATTAATTGTTAGAATCAGCTGATTAATACATTAATTTTGTGAAAATTTATTTTTAAAAGTTTATAGTCCCTCGAATAACTTGTTACCCAGTATTTTTCACTGGTGTTTTACAATTAAGAATGGAAGTCAGTTTGTTACAGGAATGGGTTTAAGTATCTCTTTGAAATCTGACAGTAGCGTTTAGTCATCCAAATATTTTGTGAGTACTCCACCACATCCTCAAACACTCGTGTGGGTGGGCGGCTGGTGGTTGTTAGTCACGCTGGGAATAACTTTGCATTGAGATGTTTCTCCAACAGAATGCCACCCCCTCGAACGTGAGGGAAGCCAAGCTTTATCCATGAAGCTTTCCTTATTTTGCAGAGGCAGAACTTCCCATCTAATTTTGTTTAATGGATTTTCCCCTTCCTCTGGAAAAACCTGTGTTCTTAAGAAGTGTAATTGTCAGGTAACATTTGCGTGAACTAAGCGATGTCACGGATGGCGCTGTGAGATTTTAGTCTCATCCTGCTATGCTCTAATGTAATGTCATAATTCTCAAATGGTCTCCTGTGCGGGCTCAGTGTCGCTGTGCTTGTCAGGACCGTGTTTTGGCTTTATCTGTGATCGGCCTGGCCACATGTGTCCCAGCACTTTTTATTAGGTTGGTGTGAGACTATTAGCAGTGGAGTTTGCCTGGAGCTATATACACATGGGGCCTTGAGTCTGTGCCTCTGGCCTGTATATCTAGGATTCAGATAAAGGCTTTATGAGAACAGAGAGTTTGGTTTATTTTTGTTTGTACCTGATACAGAACTGGGGTTTAGCTATAGTCCATTATTAATCAACTGTGATAAAAGCAGACAGTGAAGTCCAAATGTTGATACAGAATTTTAGTCCCCAACCTGTAGAAGTATTCCAGAGGGGTTATTTTTGTTTAGTTGGAGAATATCCTTATACCATATGATGATCCCATTAGCATTTTATAAGCACCACAGCTGTCTGATCATCGAGTATTAATGGTTCAGATTCATCCATTCACATATCTACTAGCCAGCCCATCATGTGTTCATCACAGATAGTTAAGAGCACCAGTTTTGTTCCTGACATTGGAGTGTTAAAATAATGTTATGCACAGATTTCAACACACTGGTACTTGTCAAGTAACCTATATCCACTAATAAATATAATTTTCTAAGGAAGTGAAGCCGAGTAACTTAGCAAAAATCTGTCTATTTAATCTTAAGAAAAGGCTTGTGACTACAGCTGGTTGACTCATTTCCAGCTCAGGCAGACAGGATCAGAGAGAGCGTTAGTGTGCTGGTACATCTTGGTTTGTCTGTGGCACGGGGATTCCCAGACGTTTGGATTTCAGAGGCTAGAATTAAGAGCCACACTTGGGTTTGCCAACATTTTCTTTGGCCAAGTAAAGTCAGAGAAAAAAAAGGCTCTCATCCATTTTCACTCTTTCTTAAAAGATCAGATCTTTAAACATCTTAAAAAAATATTTTTTGACTAGGTAATGCATTCACCTGATTCAGAAATCAAAGATAAGAAAGGGAGAGTGTGCCGTAGGATGACTCCTTCCCACTCTTTTCGACCTGCCGCCCACTTTCTTTCCCTGGAGCCAAATCAGTGTTCCCAGCTTCTCGTGCGTCCTTCCGGAGATATTGTATGCATATATAGGCAGACTGCCCATACATGCCCTCAATCCCCTCTTTTTAAAAAATATAAATGGTGAAATGCTGTATTATTCTGTACCTTGCTTTTTCCTGCAGCAAAATCTCTTGGAGATCGTTTCATCATTTCTTTTGACATAACGAAGAACTTGCTGGTGTGTTTTTGTTTGTGCTGCTTTGATATTGCACCTTATGGATACACCCAAGTTAATTGGGCTAGCCCCCTACTGATGGATGTTAGTTAGATTGCTCTCAGTCTTTTGCTATTTCGGACAACACTTGGTCCACATAGATCTATTTGTAGGATCAGTTCCTCAAAGTAACTTGCTGGGTCAGAGGGGTCCGTGCCTTTAACACGTTGGTAGATTTTGCCCTCTCTGTAAGGTCTTCCTTGTGAAGTGGTGGATGGCCCTGCATCCCATTTTCCTAGCAGGTCCTTGACATCTTTTCTCTCATAGGCCTTAGAGACAGATGACAACAAGATGAGGCCAGAAGGAATAAACAGAGATCTATCTGGTCCTGCCCTTCATTTCAATTATTTTGTAACTCTCTGCTTTTAGGATAGATGACTTCATCTAGAATCACATGGCTTCACCTAGAATCGGTGCAGTGGGACTGACAGCCCTGTCAGACCACAGTTAGGGTGGAAAGAGCTGCTACGCGCACTGATATGTGCCTCTTCTTGCTTTGGTACCCTTTGAGGGAGAATCCATGGTTCTTTGAAGACAGTGAGCTGACCTGCCTCTTTTCTGGAAACTGAGAAGGGTTGGACGTGTGACTTTGGGGTGCCTGTCCAGCACCAACGTTCCTCGATTCTTTGATGATGTGATTGAACTCCTCCCTTTACCTGCAGAGTCCTGATGAGCTGATCCCCCTGGAGGCTGCTGGGTAGCCGAGGGCTTCCAAAATGGGTTGAAGAATCCATTGCTCTACTGTTACTGCTCTAACGGGTTCTCCTAAGGGCCCTGCTGATTGCTGACAGAAGTGATTGGGCAGGAAATTGTTGAGTACTTTTTCATCAATCCCTGTGTCTCGCTGGACAAGGGGTATTTGATGAGAAGGGCTGCTTGAAGGTCCTTTACTTTTGGATGAAAATGGATTCTTGAGTTTTGATGTTGCATTCTGGGGTTTTCAGACTTCGTAAAGGTAGCCATTGCCAAGTGGCACATGATTGTAAAAGAAAACAAATGTAGTAGCAGTTACTCTGGCCCCGTCTCTTCATCGTGCTGCAGTGCAAAAATCAGTGGCAACTCTGTTCATGTAGCCCTCTGTGCCCAAACATCCCTTTACCATTTGTTTTTATGTCTCATATTTCCTGAATCTGTCAAAAATACTTCCATCCATGAAAATGTATTTATGATACCATATCATCTTTATTAATTCTTTTGCTGCCTGAATTACATTTTGCTCTCAGAGGTGGAGGGTTAGAAGATAGAATTGCCTCATTGAAGCGCATTATGAATTGCCTCATTGAAGCGCATTATGTTGACGATGAGTCTCACGCCTCATGAAGGGAGAGAGACCCACTTAGGGCTCTTAGTATCGTTCCATGTATTCGGACGTATTTCCTAATTTAGTTCTGAAGTACTTGGCATTCGATGGCAGGTTGTATTAGGGAGCACGTGGCGTGCATCCTAATCAGAGAGCTGTGAGTGAAGTAATCCAGAAGGCTGGAATGTGTGTGACAAGGACGCTTGCTTGGCACTGCTGCCTCAGCTTACATCACACTGGAAAATGATTGCTAACGTCTCTTATGATAATCATTCCCTCTACACAGACGTGAAGAGACTCTGGATTGGTTGCTTGCATTCGTCCTGAGTTGAAATATCTGTCTGAGAGAGCCTTTGGAATGAAAAATGTAGTGCTCATGGATTCTGGCCACATTCTCCCATACCTGCACCAGAATAGGAGATCCATCTTCTCATTTGTTCAAGGTTCCATTCCAGAGGAGAATCAGAAACAGTATTTTACAAGCAGGATGAACAATTTAAAATTGAAAGTTCCCCAAGTAAATGTCTCATTTCCTTTTCACTTTCACCTTAAACCTTGTTAATTTTTTATATTTACTTTCTTCTTGGAAAAGTTGAGGAAAATAGCTTCTGGAGACCAGTTTTCTGGGTTTCATTGAGTGATGTTGACTACCAAAAGGAACCGTTTTTGTTGCTAAGGTTCTGTCATTGTTAATGACTACATATTGAAAACAATACTATATGCTAGATTTCTGATTGCACTGGCAACAGAGGTGAACCAAACATGACACCTGCCTCGGGGTTTATAGCTGGTGGTCCTTAACAATAACTTAGCAACATAAAGGTGGTTTTCTCCATGTTGAGATGGACACAAGGTCATAGGGAGACCTTCATAGTGAATTCCAGAGTAGTGAAAAATTGTACAAATAAATAGATGAGGATTAAACATTCAAATGTGTTTTTACATATTTTAGTGTTGATGATATCAGTAATTGATATAATTGTTAGTGTATTCTTCATAGTGAATAATAATAAATGAAATTCTCCTCACATGTGAAAACCCTGAAGCACCTCCATAGAGCCCTAGGGTTTCTCAAGACGGAGCAGAAGACCTCTGACTTAGAGACCTTTGAGGACCCGAGCACCTCTGATGTTCTGTATAGCATGGTGGGTGATTCTGCGAAAAGTATTTTTTGGGATGCTGCTGCTGCTTATGGAAGCTAAGAATGCTTTAGGGTTTCTAGCCATCCTGAGCCACTCCTAGGAGGGAGTGAAGAAGTTAGAGAAAGTAAATACAGGGAAAAGTCAAGGTGGTGGTATAACCACTGGGGACTGAGCACAGGTTTTGGAGTCAGATAAGCCTTAGACAAGTTACTCACATGCCTCAGGTGTCACATTTGGAAACGGGACGGTACCTGGGAAAGGTAGGTAATGTGCTTTGCACATGGCTGGCGCTCAGTCCTTTTGGGTTCCTCCTTCACTTGCCCATCCCCACCAGCATTGGGATCAGGTTGCAGTTCATCAGGAGAACCTGGGCAAGGGGCAGTCCAGGCGGAGGTCCAGAGGAGGCGGTTTCCAGGGGGACCAGAAAGCAGCGCTGGGATGATCCAGGCTGGCTGGAGCACAGGGGCCGTGAGCTAGTGTGGGAGCTGTGCTAAAGCCATACTTGTAGTGATAGTAGTCTGTGGTTCTCCACAAAATTCATTTTCCTAAGAATTGTTTTGGAAGAATGCATTTCGAATAGAAAGGGGCGGGTCAGTGTAGCTTCTTGCAGAACTGATGCAGTAAATTGATGTGAGTGCTGAGTCACTTGGTATAAAAGCCTTTGAGATGTAAAGCCGTATTGCAGAGGGTTGGCACTGTCTTAAATACGTTTTGTCTTCACCCACACTTTTGCAGAGTTTTTGTCTGCCACTGACATTTGTATCATTTTCTAATTTTCAAATCATTGATTAGTAGTTTTGAATCTCTGAGCAAGTTTCCAAGACCATTACACTGAAGTCTATGATGATCATTGCCTTTTTTTTCTTTTTTTTCTCTTTTGTTTTCTCTTTTGTTTATCTTTTGTATTAAGCTTAGAATTTTATTTAGGGCCTAATTTTTCTAATGGCTTTCCTGCTTATTTCTGTGGACTTTCCATGCAGTTCACCATTCCATATTGTTGGGAGTGTGTGAGCTTGGAGTTGATCTGATTTCACCTCATGGGTAAGGTATGGCGTTGGTTCCTTCGTGTCAGATGAGTCTCTGAGGAAATTCGGCCCAAGCAGCAGCTAGTTCTCTTAAGGTTAAAAATCAGCTTCTGTTTCAGTTAATGAAGGTTGGGGGACCCATTGAAAATGTTTGCCTTTGCTCTGCAAGTAGAAGCAGCAGCACTGTAGACTCGGCTGCACGCTCTCGGTGTGTGTCCACACATCCAGACCCTGGAGACTGCTGGTGTTGCTTTAGGGGAGGGCAGGAGAAAGAGGGCGCACAGAAAATGGTCTGTGTGAATTGGGATTTCAGAACATTTAAGACATTTTACTGTTTTCAGATACACATAGCAGTTTAAACTAGACTAACAAAATATTACAAATTAGAGAACTTTTGCTTTTTACTCAGTACATAGATGAATATGATTTATTAATTTTACTCAGCCCTGCAGTCTTCTATAAGGCACTGTGTTAGAGAGTGGATTTATGATTAACTTACCAACTATTGAGTTGCAGATGGATGCAAAGTTTCTCCCGCTGTGGTGTTAATTTCCAGGGTGAGTCTGGTTTTGTAGACAGGCAAAGGAGAGCTCCACCTCATTCTGCGTTTGAGCGCTCGCATTCCAAATCAGGGGACTCTGGGAGGAGTGATGAGGTTTGCAGTGTGTTAAGTCGAGGCCAGGAACCCTCGGAAGAAAGCAGCTCTGCTGTGGCTGGGATTCCAGCCCCAGCTCACCTCTCCTGCTCCAGAGCGGTCCATTGACATGGGACCAACTGACTCGACCCAGACCAAATTCAATACCCAGATTTCTTTGGATCTGTCTAGTTTAGGACCTCTGGCCCAGGCTCCACCTGTTCCCTTGGGTGACCTCTTTGCACTGTGGTGTTTCCTTAGGATGTGAACTCTTATCTCATGTTCATAATAAGTTTTAAAATGTATGATGGAAATAATTCCTCCCCAGCCCCCCTGCCTCACTTTCCCCTGCCCTTTCCCCACCTTTGTGCTGTTGTACCACCCATCGGTGCCTCTCCTCATGGTCTCTTTCAGGTTTTGTCAGAGCGATGGCTGCATGCTGAGGACTGTGGGTGAGGCCCTGGTGCCCGCCTTCTGCCTGGCCTTCAAGACCGGGGGCGTCAGGCTCCTGCTCTCCATCCTGCACTTCCAAAGTGAGCCCCTCGCTCCAGCCAAGCTGGCGCAGTCCCGAATGTGCCACGTTTATTCCTGACTAGCAAGAGCATTCGCTCTTCCCCTTCTGTCTCTCCCTGGCCTGTCAGGAAAGGTCTGTGCAGAGTCCTAGTCATCAGAAGGAACCTTCCCAACTCTTCTGGCTCTCAGGGAACATGCTCCTTCTGTGATTCTTATAGTACACAGGGTCTGCATCTCCCTTTTTGATACTGTTACTGCCCAGCACTATTCTTAACCAGATTGGCATCAGTCGGAAGGCAGGAAATGAGCACTTATAGCTGAGTAACACTTCTTTACTGTTGAGATTCTTTTTTGGCTTGGGAGGCAGTGTAGGGTGTAGTGCAGGGTTCTCAAAAGCCAGGGGATAGCAGAAAAATATGGATCTCTGGACCCCACCCCCAAGGCTTCAGATTCAGTAAGTCTAGGGCAGGGCCTGAGGATCTGCCTGTCTTATGAGTGCCCAAGGCTGCTAGTCCACACTTGGAGCACCCTGGGGGGAAGTTTACAGAGCATGGGCTTGGAAGTCCATCCGTGGGTTTGAATCCTTGTTCCAGACCTTCGTAACTGTCTGAGTGGTTTGACCTCTGCACCTTCCTTTCCTCATATGTAAAGTGAATAAAATCATGATACCCACCTTAGGGAATCATGGGGATCAGGTGAGAGAATCATCACAGTGGTATTTTGCACATAAGAGAACACCATAAATATTAGCCACTATGAATAACCATTCTTGCCAGGAACCAGGAAAAGGCATTGTAATGTAGAGGCAAACATCGACACAGGAATGATAATAGCCAGGCTCTGCCTAGTGCTTCTGCAGCTGCTGTTGGAATTTGGGGCAAGTTACTTAAAATTATTTAAGCCCTAGTTTCTTTGTGCATAAAATTTGTAGAATTTGTCTGTCTTCTTCTTAGTGCTTGTGAAAATCAAATGGAATGATATCCTGAAGGGATTTGTGTGAAAGGCATATCATGATCATTAACAACAGCTCTCAACAGTATCTCTAGTGTTCTTTATGTGCAGACATGCTAAGCATCCCTGTGCTGGTACAGTTGTGTGCCGGAGAGTGTTGTTAAAGTTCCTTGTGCCCTCCAGGGTGTGAGGGGGGCAGCTGCGGGGGACGGTCTGCCCTACACCAAAGGCCCTGACTCTTCACTGCAATTTTCCACTCTCCTCCATCGGCTGTCATTTGTTTCAGTCATCTGATTTTAGCAACATTCTGCCTTGTCCAGTATAACTTGGGACCAGACTAGAAGTTGCCAGGCTAGTGAAGGGAAAATGGATAACCAAGCCAGTGTAATATCCTGAGTTATATGTACGGTGTTAAGGAAGTCTCTAGGCTTACAGAGATATTCACGTTACCATCATCTCACTTGTAATCTTCCCACTTGAAAAATAGTGTCCAAGTTACCTTTAATTTTAAAGAGTTCATTTCATGGTTTGCAGCCTGTCTTCCTCCCTATATAAAATAGATTTAATAACAACTTTCTTTCTCATGGGGACTGTGATTAGTTACATGTGGTTAATATTTGTGAAGTGCTTTGAAACTGTCCATACTCTTCATTATGGTGAGGCCTGTTGGGAGCATAAAAGGAGGATGTGAGGATTTTCGGCTTTCAGTTGAACATTTGCATAATAATTATAACCTCTTCGTTGGAGTAAATGCTGTGACAATGAACGTTTCCCATTCATTTCATGTCCCCCTTAACCAGTTCTTTGTAGTTGTATCTCTTTTCCTCATTCTAACACTAAGACAGAGATTGTCTAAAGAGATCCCCGAAGCAAAATGGAGAGCACATTCTGCGTCCTCCACAGAGCAGAGCTGCCCTCCTTATTCCTTGCAGCTCCATGGCTGTGCGGGGGAGAGATTTGGATGGTGTCTGCCTGCATTTGCACCCGAGCGTACTCCTGCTCTCTGGGTCTTTTCAGGCTTAGGTCACAATAGGTGTTGGTTTGGCCTCGCTCTGGTCCTTTGTAGACATCTGCCCACATCACAAAGCCCCACGTTTGGCACAGTCTGTGGTGATTGGCAGTGCCTTCCCGGGCAGAGTCCAGTCCTGGAACAGCGGGGGTTGCAGGTGCATTGGCACGTGATGGTGGGGAGCGCACACGGGCCTTGCCTACCCAGTGCCTGGCGACGCTCAGCAACACCGTCCCATCCCTGAAATATCTGGGCCTCGTGGGCTTGTCACTCCAATTAAAACTTAAACATGAAAGCAGCCCAGGCTGCTTCTCCCTTTGTTCTGCATTGGAGTTTGGACTGTGCCAGAAGCATGTCATGGAAACTGCTGAGGGGGTGCTACGTTTCAGGGATCTGTGCTTGTGTCAGGGGTCCATTTCTTCAAGCTTTACATCTTGCTGGTTGCTGCTGCTAAGTGTACCTGAGAGGCAAGTTTTTGTTTGCCAACAGAAAGTCACCTTTGGGATGGTGGTGAAAGTCATTTTCCACATGTTCACAGTTACGCCTGTTACCAAGCCTCACGCTCTGACTTATCTCTGGCAAGGACTTACAAAATAGTCTCTCTGGCTGATTGTCAAAAATTACATCATATCGGAGTAAACTGCTTTTAAATCAGACATCCATTATTCATGTATATTAACTGCTTTTTTATTTTTTTATTGGCTATTTTGTGTATGATTTACTCTTTTCTCGCTAGCTCCCCCTCCCTCCCCAATTGTCTGTCTTTCTCCTCGTTTTTTTAAATCTTAGCTCATCTGTGAATTTATGGAGGCTGTTCGCTTAGCTTTGTATGTGAACATCGATATGCAGACTCTGCATTTTGTGTAGTGAAATTTTAGTTCACATTTTCATGGTCACATTTATGTTCGTCAGAATAGCAACTTGGGTCATTTCCACGAGTAAATCCTACCCCAAAGACTGAGAGGTCTTTTTCTTTTGTGTCTTTTATTTCTAAAAAATGAGCATGGCTAGTCTTGTACTTCAAGATCTGTACTGAATGAAACTGTACCTCCCACCTATGAAACAGCTAGCGAGGTTGCTGTTGGTGCAACACAAATTGACTTAATGTATTCATTTGTATGCGTGGAACATATCTATACTGTAAGGCCGGTGTGTCGTTCCCGTGTAATCGATAGATACAGGCAGAGATGTGTAGCATTTATTCATTCTTTCATCAAATACATACTGAGTCCCTCCTATGCCAGACTGGGTACAGGTAATCAAGGAAGCCTCTGTTCACTCCAGACCCTAATGCTGCGCATCTGGCATCTTTGTGGGCATGATACATTGCCCTGATTCAGGGCACTTGACTGTTTGGAACAAGAAGGACTAGATACCATTTTCTCTATGTATTTAACCCCAAATCAGCATCGTTGTTGCTGTGTATAGTCAATTTTGTGTCCTTTTGTGCACATTTACCTGCATCTTCCTCTCTTCCTTCCAGCATCTCAGGCTTTTTTTTCTGGAATGATTTTCCGTCATGTAAAAGTATAATTTTTAGAAGTTCTGTTAGTGAGGATCTCTTAGCCACAAGTGTTCACTGTGTTTTTATCCAAAAACCATCTTTATTTCCCCCTCATTCTGAGGTAGTCTTGCTGGTCCTTTGTATTTCTAGGTTGACAGTTACTTTCTCTGTGCCCTTTGCAGAGATGATTGGTTTTGACTTCCATCCATGCCACTGAGAAGTTGGCTATCACTCTGTCAGTCCCTCCTAGGACTCTCTCTTCTTTCGGCTGCCTTTAAGATCTTCTCCTTGTCTTTGGTTTTCTGTGCTTCACTCTTATGTCTCTCGGTGTGGCTTTAGTTGTATTTTCCTGTTGGGATCTTGTGCTTCCTTCCTTTCAGTTGTAGAAAATTCTCAACCATTGTCAAATTTTCCTCTCCCTCATTCTCTCTGTTCTTTCTGTCTGGACCTTAGGTTAGGTGTGTGTTAAACCAACTTTTCTCTCCTCTGTGCTGTTCGTGGCTCATTCATATTTTCCATTGCTGTCTATCTGTATTACATTCTGAATAATTTCTTCAAATCTGTCTTCCAGTTCACCAAATTCTCCCTTGGACTCAAATTACTTTAACTCATCTGTTGATGTTTTTAATTCCTAGAAATTCTCTGTTTTTCAAAGCTGCTTAATCAGTGTAGCTGCTTTTGACCCCTTACCCTCTTTTATTTCTGTCAACATTTTCAGCATGTGTATTTTATATTCTTTACCTGATAAATATCTGATGTCCTTGGAAGTCTAGTCTTCTGTTTGTTTTCTGCCTCTCACTTACGATGAGTTGTTTCCTTCTGTATTTGGGTTTTTTTTTCAATGTGAGCTCATATTTGGCTGATCTTGATTTGTAGATCACCTGAGGGGCCTGGCTTGAGAGCGTCTTCCTCCTGAGAAGATTCTGCCAGGTACCGGGAGGCGTGTTACCAACTTGAAAATGCTTTGATTACTAGGCATGGGGTTTTTGGCCTCACAGGTGGTCTAAGTCAAACTGGACCCTGTGCGAGGGCAGGTGTGTGATTGCAGACCCTGGGCAGACAGGTCCATCCTGAGCTGACCCTGAGGCCAGCGAGTTTCTGGGTCGGCTCTCTTCACCAGTGCACAGACTTTTTTCCTAGCTTGCTTTTCACTGAGTGTATATATAGCCATGTAAGGGCCCCAGCTTTATGCCAAGGTCTCAGTTCTGATGTTCCACTTGGTGCTGGCTGGAAACTTTGCCTCCTGTTTCCACAGTTCTCTGGGCCCCTGACCCTGGCAGAGCAGTGTCCCCAGAGCAGCCCCTGGCCTGAGGGCCACTTCCCTTCCTGGTTCTAGTGCTCTCTTCATTTTTGGCTCCTTGGAATTTCTCTGGTTTCTTAGGAGTTAGAACGTTTGAAGGAAGGTTTGTTCATAGACTGAATCTTCTCCAGCATTTTCAATGTTTGTGAACAGGAGGATTTTCCAGCCATTCTGGGCTGCTGTGTTGTCAAAGGTGGAACCTTAGGCCTGGATACAGTTTGGGGGGTTCTAGAATCTGGCTATTATGGAGAGAGATCTATGGGACCTCCTTCTGTTTTGAGTAGGATGAAGTGGTTCCCTTGTACAAGCCAGCAGCAAGATTAGACATCCAGAAATGGGGGAATGTGTTAAGCCAAAAAAGGGATATCTGAGTCTTTATTATGTGCCAGACTGGTAAGCTCTGGGTTTGCCAAATGTGTACCAGTCAGTCAGTCTACCTGCACTTTCTGAGCGCCCGGCACATACTGGGCCCTTAGTCACGGCTGCAGGAGTGAATGATAGCATTTCTGCCCCAAGGAACTTACAGTCTGAGGCTAGGACAGTGTTTTACAACATGGGGAGTGGCACTTGGTAACAGAGCCTCAGCTGACCTGCTGAAATCACAGTCTCTTGGTGACTCTCCTCCCCTCAGTGGTTGAGAACCACGGGTCTGGGAGAAAGTCAGAGGGAGCTACTGCACGGTTCACAGTTGTACCTTGGGAACACCAGATGAAGTGTGTAGACAGTGAACACCTTCAGCACTGAAAGGAGGGAGTGAACTCTCTGCTAAGAGCACAAAGAGAGCACAGTAAGCTTAACTGGGATGGAAGAGGAGAGAGCATAAGGATTATTTGCTTTATTCTCTAGAGTTCAGCTTCTTATCACGACTTTCCCCTGGCAGAAGGGCAAAATATATGTGTAGTGATAGAGGGTGGGTCATTAGGGATCAGAAAAGGAAGTAGATAGACTTTGTCGTCTCCAAGAATTTCAAGCAAATCTTCCTCCCATGCCTTTTATCTTTTACTCTGCCTCAGTCTACCACAGCATCTCCTAACTTTTGCTCTCTTTGTCACTTCTCTTTTTAAAATGGTGACAGATCATCTCTAATCCGCAGCGCCTCTTTCAATCCTCTAGTCTTGTGGGGAAGCCTGCGGCCACTCCTCACCCCTTGGAGAGGCGGTGCTGGGGTTCTGAGGAGGTGAGCCAGCTGCTCGGGTTGACCTTGGTGGTGGTGTGATGCCTTTGGCAGAAATCGGAGCATGAAGACTCACTGTTTGGGTAAACTTCATCAAAGGACACACAAAGGGAGTTCCTCGCCTCGTCCGGCAGTACATGACCAAAAGCCCGGGTTGCAACGCTCTGTAATCTCTTCATAGTGAGTTCTGTATGCATGTGGTTCCTATTTACTTATGAGGGTAATATCAGTTCCAGGTTTAGAAAACGTTTGCAGTGCCAAATCCAGTTCTCCCTGAGTGAAGGAGGAAGTCGGCCTGCCTTGCACTCCCTCCACTGCAGGGACAGTAGCCTTTTCTCAGCTCTTTCCTTCGTGGTTTGGTTGGAAAGCCAGTCCTGGAAACACTAAATGGTCCAGCCACACCTGGGAGGTGCAGGGCCTGCCTGCACCAGGGCACTTGCTGATGCTTCCCAGATTTTGGGCTGTGCCACTGCCCGCTTCCTGACTACACTGCGGCCCCTGCCGTTACACCACTCGCTGCTGGGACGCGGCTCTAAGGTGGGTCTCCTCAGAGAGGCGAGTACCATGTACGGAGGAACAGGACAGCTGGTGGCCGTGCACCAGCTGGCGAAGAGGTGGAGTGTTTGAGCTGGCAGCAGGCTGCACTTCTGCACATCACCCGCCATCCCTGTTCATCCCAGTGCCTGCTGCAGGCAAGATGAGGAATGCGTATTTGACTGACTGTTGAATACATTATAGCATTATTTATTTTGTCTAAAAAATTAGAAACGACCCGAATATCCATCAATATGGAATTATATATCCATAGAAAAACTCTATGTAGCCATTAGAAAAAACAAGATCTATCTATGGTGACTAACAAGGAAAGCACTCTCATGTTATTTCATAGAAAAAACAAGTTCTAGAACAATAATCCCATTCAGAGCAAAGGAAAATTTTATACACACGCACACATACAGAGAGAAACAGACCAAACAGACTTGTCTAGAAGTCGTCCAGCAGTATATGCCCCAGCTGTTCAAGTGGTCATTTCAGAGAGAGTTATACACAAGGCTACCACTTTTTGTTATGTAATTATGTTAGAATTTGTGGCAAGATGTATTATGTTTGAAATTAGAAAAAAGATTTTTTTAGAAATAGATTTCAGAGAAATCTGAATAATCAACCAAATTGAAAGTTAAAGTTCTAAGACTAGGATTTATGGAAATACTTTAAGATCTGTAAGAAGGAAAAACCGAGAACTTTCTGCAAAAGTTCTTTTTAAAGACAATGCTTGCTTCGACCTACTGCCCCTCTAGACCTACCTGGAAGCCAGAAAGAAAGGATAGCCACCCCGTGTACTGTGACTACATGCTGCGTCTCCTGTAGTGATCTTTGCAAAATATCCACCAGTCTTAACATGGTTTAGCCATTTTAGATGATTCTTAAGGAAACATCTGACTCCTATAAAAATTTTCCCTGTAGTCACTATTTAAGGTCTTTTGTAACATACGTGTGGTACTTAAAAGAAAAAATCACAGCAACATCTATTGATTTGGCAGTCACATTAGTGCAGAACATTCTCTCCAAGATTTTAGCTATGGGTAGTTTTTTCCTTCTTTGCAGCCTATCCATACATCTCTGAGAGTGAGTCAAGTGGCCATGGGTTGAGACTCACCCAACTAGGGCAATAAAGAGAAAAATTAGTCTAATGCATGGTCTTAACAAGAGGGAGAGTGTGAGCATGAATAATTAATCTCACTAGTCTGTGGCAATCAGATAAAATGAAGTCCCATTTGCTCAACCTTATTAAAAGAGAGAGAGTGCGGGAGGGAGGGAGGAATGGTAAAGGTCGTTAAGGGACTTGTAATGTGGAAAGACTCGCCTTTGAGCTGGGTAATGTGTTTTCTAATCTCTGTGGTCTTTAACTAAACGTAATGGTAAAGGTGCTCTTCAGATGGTTCTGATTCGTTGAATTATTAAACATTTTAGAAAATACTTGACTCTCGACTACTAACTCGATGTCTTTATGATGAATTTGAGAGTCTTTTTGGAGAGGGATTAGATCTCACTATATCCCTCAGAGATGATCCATCTCCTTGTCAATAAAGAACTTCTAGAAAAAGTGAAGACCTACGAACTGACTCAGTATCAGAGTTGAATTCTTCTGTTTACCTATGGACAGTTTACATTTTAAAGGCCTGCTCCTGCTATAGAAGTTGAAGTATTTTAAAAACGAGAAAATACTGAGTCCAAGAAACCTGTTGAAAGCTCTCTAGTGATACAGAAGTGCAAGATACTACTTTTATAATAGACCATGAGGTTGCTGTTATTACTTTTTTTTCTCCTTTCAGGAGCTGATTTTATGTACTTTTTAGGTTATTCACTGTAGATTGAAGACTTATTTCTATGCTCTTACTTGGAAGAGTAATCTTATTTTGGATATTTTAGAATGTTTGAAATTTTCTCAGTCAGAAACTTTAATTTTTAACTGCATGAAAGTAAAAATAAAATAGTGTTTATGGACTAAGACGCCATTTTTAAGTTTGAAATTGCCCTCTTTCCTTTCAGATGCTGTTGGCAATAGTTAATATTATAGTGTTGTTTTGACTGTTAGGAATTAACAAAGATTCACTCGTTAGAAAGGTGTGTTGACAATGAGATGGATGGTTTTTATGGCGGAAACAATTTACTAACTTCTCACTACTAAAATAAGAATCTGTAGGGGCCTTCCCCATGGCCCAGTGGTTGAGTTCATGCGCTTTGCTTCGGCGGCCCAGGTTTTCACCAGTTCGGATCCTGGACGCGGACATGGCACTGCTCATCAGGCCACACTGAGGCAGCGTCCCACGTGCCACAAATAGAAGGGCCCACAACTAAAATATGCAACTATGTACTGGGGGGATTTGGGGAGAAAAAGCAGAAAAAAGAAAAAATAAGATTGGCAACAGTTGTTAGCTCAGGTGCCAATCTTTAAGGAAAAAAAAAGAATCTGTATACTGATAAGTGATAAATGTATGGGTTAGCAAGAAAAAGAAAGCACGCCATTTTCATGCATGTGCTAAGTAAGAAAGGAGAATTTCTCTACAAAATACTGATATTGAGATTTTTGAGTTCAGTGATTAATTTTAACCACATGATCAACAAAATAGAATGCATACTCAGAAGTGTGTATGTGTTAATGAGGAGGCTTTTGAACTGAGAATTTTGGGGCAAGGACTGTGTCCTCAGTACCTACAACAGTAACTGACCCATAGCAAGCATTTAATGTTAATCGAATTAAGTTAAATTCAATTACTGAGATTTTTTTAGTAAGAGCCTTTTTTTCTTTTTGCTGGAGGGAAGGCACGGAAGTGTTGAGATGTAATGAATGTGTCATCTGGAGATCAAGGGCACCTTGTTTGCCTCCACAGCGTATGTACAGAGCTTCCTAAAGTTAGCGAGTGGAGAGGACTCAAGAGAGAAATGTTTGGGACTAAGACAGGGTGTTTGGTTTGTAGTTTCATCTGAAGGAATTGTCTGGTGGTACCTTTGCAAGCTTCCTCTCCTTGGGTGCTCATCCTGTTCTTTCTTTTACCTTCTATGGTCCAAATAACTAGGGGAATAAGAGAGAGAAGGCCTGCTGGCTCATCTGCTCGTTCCTGTCTCTCCTGAGCATCCCCATTAATTCTGGAGCAGAGCAGTCAGTGACCCTTCGGTAGTTGCCGTGCCTCTTTTCCTCTTAGAAAACTGGGATACCTAATTTCCCCATTCGGCATTTTTCTTTGTGCCCTATGAGTTTGTTTGCACCTTGACCTGAGAAACTCTTTGAATTTTTCTTTATGTTCTTTTGTACTTCCATTTGTCATTTTAATAGCCATATCCCTTTACTGTCATTACCTGGAGAAGGTCAGGGTGTTAAGCGGCAGAACACCTTCCTTAGCAGGAGCTGAGTTGTCGTGCTCATGCCCTGGACGGTGCTGAAGTGAGAAGTGTTGCGTTAGGTCTGCTGTATGTACTGTGCACCCATGTCTTTTTCTTCCTCCACCAGATCCTGGTGTACAGCCTGGAAGCAGAACGCTGCCTTTCGAAGCTGGGCAATGCACTTGGTGACTTCACTTGCGTCAACCTGCGGGACAGCCCTCCCAATCTCATGGTCAGTGGCAACATGGACAGGAGGTATGTCTGAGTACAAAGCAGCATTTTGTAGCCACAGCAGCTTCCGTTGAGGCCTTGCCCCTCAGCCTCCGCTGCGCTCACTCATCTCCTCTACTGCTCACACTCCTCAGTTCTCACTCTCCAGCTTTGCCCACCTGAGTTCAGCCCTGATCCCGTAAATACCGTCTCTGTGAACTTGGAGAACAAAGTCTTGTATTAGGTAATAGTTGGATAGAGCTGTGTCTCTGCCTCGTTTCTGAAACACCATGGGAAGGTTGTCTTTTAAGCCATTTGGTGGACGCAGTTGGTGGAAGGTCCAGTGAGACCACTCAGAATATCTGTTGTCCCCCTGCTGCAAAATTTGTTTGGCATTTAAAAGCTCACTTTCTAATATTAAAAACAATAACCTAAGGGATGAATCATGTTCAACAAAATAGGGTTGCCTGCCAAATGATGTCAAGAGTGTATTTCAGAACACTATGGCGTCCCTCTGGTGATGGGGGAAAAAAGAGACTTCATGTGAACAGATTCCAGTTTCTATTTAGCTGATTAGCAGTCTTCTCTTTAACGCACTGGCTTAGGGAGTCGGATTTTCCCCGTACAGGGTCCAGTGCCAGCCACGGACGCTCCAGGAGCCATCAGCGTGAAAGGATTAAAAGTGTTTGAAAAGACCCTCTGAGTCCAAATTTTAGGTTTTTTCCCTCCCTGCGCCCTCTCCCCCTGTTTTTTCCTTTTTCTTTCTTTCTTTCTTTTTTTGGCTGGTTATCTGCCGTGTCTGATCCAGTGCCCTGGAGAGAGGTAGCATGGCTGGAGGCCAGGGTCTGCGGCGCCCCCTCCCCCGGGCCCGGCCCTGGGCTGCAGGTGGCCGGCTGTTTGGTGGGGGGGTCAGATTGTGAGGCGGGTACTCCTTCTTGCCAAATCCCAGACCTCCGTGGCATCAGGGCAGCAGCTTGCAAAAATAATGATTTTGTCAAATAAGATTTCCAGCTCCTGACCTTCACCCCTCTACTGCCTCCTTCCTTTAGTGAGTACGCTTTATTGAAAGGAAATACTCGATCATTTTTTCTCAAGGTCTCCTAAAATGGCTGATATTTCCAGTGCTTGAGAATTGAACTCCCCAGTGTATGTCCAGGCAGTTTTTCTCTTTAAAACAACTAGGCTGATAAGTAGCCCCACATGTGGCACAGCAAATGCAACAAATCGGTTTGTAGTTTTACTTGCACATTTTCGTTTCTAGACTGAGCTGTACAGAGCCTCCAAGCTTATGGGATAGGATCTCCCCACAGGGACCTAGCGGCTACTCGCTTTCCAGGAGAGCAAATGCAGAGGGCTTTTTGGGGCATCCAAATGGAAGAGTTTGGGATTGTAGGTTATGCTTCAGAGTTTGTTTACAGCATGAGCGTTTACGTGTTCAGCTATAGCTCGGTTCACAGGAAACCATGGTGTTCAAGAGAAGAGACCTCAGTTTTCTGCCTAACTTAGTTCGGTTAGCTCTGGAAGCACAGTTAAAGC
Organism: Equus quagga; assembly: GCF_021613505.1. Lineage (NCBI taxonomy): Eukaryota > Metazoa > Chordata > Mammalia > Perissodactyla > Equidae > Equus > Equus quagga. Next base: position 77,105,714 of record NC_060281.1, read on the forward strand.
CAGATTGTCATGACCACTGTCAGCCGAACATCGTACCGTCAGTTAGAAGAGCTCTATAGCCAGTAAAGCTGACTTTTTCCTCTGGAGCGGGGCTGCCTGCTTCCATCCCCTTTGCTGGAAGAGGAGCTAAATTCTCAGTGTAAGAGGGCTCTCTGGTCATTTTGAAGTCTAGATTTAACCATGTTAAGTCCATTTTATTAGTAAACTAATGTTATGTTTTTTTAAACCCTCTGTCTCAATGGATGAAAAGAAGAGACTAGTGACTTGGAGTTGGGGAGGGGCTATCCAAAGTGGCCTTTGATCAGGGCACTCCTCGATCTGTGTGCTGGCCGTTTGACCACTGCTGGTATGTCAGGGGCTCGCCGTCACATAGAAGATTGTTGCTTATGAATCAGAATAGCAGTGTTAGCAATATGAATTTGAAACACAGGGGTTAAATTGTATCTCTGGAAAAGGAAGGAATGAGGAATCTAGACTTTTAAATGTAGCAGAGGGGGAGTCTGGTGGTTTTTCCCTAAAGGCCTTAATAGCTCTGAGTAGGATCTTGTTCGAGATGCACACCCAAGCTCGTACAGCTTACGTTTTATTTCAAAAGTGGGAGTAAGGGGCCAAATACTATGAAGGGAATTATGTCCTTGGCTGTCACTTAATGGCTGATGCAATTAAGAAACCCTGGAACTTCCTTTTTTTATTTAAAAGCCTGGATTTCCACTACATTCTCTTAGTACTTTATAAATAATTTGAGAATTAAATGGACTCTAAAGATAAATAAAAATGTGCAAGGTTAAGACAAAAATAAAGTAAATTTTTATTGAAGTAAGGAAATCAGTTTGAGTTAGTTTGCAAACATGGGTGGAATTTTGCAAGGAATTTTGTTGGGGGGGAGTGGGGGAAAATAGGCTGGAATTAAAAATGAAAAAATAGCTCACCTAGCCTGTCACCTTTTCCAGAAAAAACAGAGGATAAATAGAGTCTGATGAATATTAAGAGAATGATTAGGGTAGAGACCGAGTTATTGTTGGTTTGTGCTTTCCCTTGCTGGGCAGGAAGGGCTGTACAGTGCAGGGCGTGGGGTGGGGGTGGCGCTGCACAAGAGTTTAACACTAGATCAGTGAGTTTTTCTAAACGCGTGCTCTGTCTTTTCCCGTTGAACCAAGAAGAAATAGCAGCGAGTGGTTTCGGAGGGGGAGTGGTGTGCATCAGGGTAGGACTGGCTGCGTGCGTCTTCTCTCCTTGCCTCAGTACCTGCCCAGTGCTCGCTGAGTGCTCAGCACTATGCTCTGTCTTTATTTTAACATGCAGTTTTCTTTTCTTTCTTTCTTTTTACATTTTCATATATGTGAAATCAGGATGTGTCCTTTACAATGGCATCTTAAAATTAATTGGCAGCACTTTAAAATGTTACGTAAAGTAATGGTGCTTCTTACGATTAGTGGTGTTTTCAATTAAATGAAAGTATGTATTTGTTTAATGAAGGCAAAAACAAATAGCTTAGGAATTAGAACATTTAGCAGAAGCTTGAATGGGTTACGAAGAGAAAGTCTGCAGGAAATAGATCACTTTGTTTCTTCTTTAGTTTCACCTCTGTTTGGAGTTCACTGAGCATTTAGAATCTGTAAATTTATGTTTTCCACAAAATGTAGGAAGTTTTCGGCCATTATTTCTTCAAATATTTTTTCTGCACTAATCCCTTTCTCCTTTCCTTCTGGGACTCCGGTGATGTCAGTGTCAGACCCTTTGATATTGTTCCCCAGTCATTGAAGCTCTGATCATTTTCTTTCCTAATTGTTTCTGTTCTTCAAATTGCATAATTTCTGTTGAGCCCATCCAGTGAATTCTTCATTTCAGATTTTGTAATTTTTGGTTCAAAATTTCCATTGAGTTCTTTTTCATAGTTTCTGTTTCTCTGCTTAGAGTGTCATTCTTTGCTTATCATTTTATCTTTACCTCTTGAAATACAGTTACAATCGCTGCTTTAAAGTCGACGATAATTCCAAAAATCTGGGTTATTTTAGGGTTGATACCTGTTCATTGTTTTTTCCCTTGAGAATGGGTCAGATTTTCCTGTTTTTTGGGGGAGAGGGGGTAATGTCAAGTAATTTGGGGTCATATCCCACACATTTTGAATGTTACGGTGTGTCCACTTTGGGTCCCACTACACAGTCGTCTGGAGAACGTTGAGATTTTCTTTAAGCTGGCCGTCACCTGGTCAGGTTCCGACTGCAGTGCTGTCTTGCCTTCTGTGGGTGGTGATTCCAGTGTCAGGTCAACTTCCAGAGCCTTCGTTTGCTTCTCCAGCCCTGTCCTGCACACGGGCCACTCACAGGTTGGTCTGAGGTGGCAGCGGTTTCTTCCGTTTCACCTGTCTTCTCAGAGCCTTCGCTGTACTGCTTGTATCTGTCCTGCGCAGCTGAGACATGAGCCTGGGATCCGTGTGCAGTCATACACTGTATGATGGGCTCGCCTTTTCCAGTTTCCTCTTCTCTTCATCCCTATGCTTTCCAGCCTTCAGAGGCTCCTTTCCCTGGGCCTCTGACCTGAACATGGGTTTCTCTCAGAGTTTTACCTGCCTGCATCACTTCCACCGTGTGGCTCTGTGACTAGGGACCTCCTTTGGGGCAAAGGCACAGAGAAAGAGGGGGAAACCCCACAGAGACCCCCTGCACACATTCTTTGGGCAGGGACCCTTTCCTTGGTTCTTGAGGAAGATGGAGTTTCTGCTGAAGGTTCGCCCCGTCAAGTCCTGTACCACCACACAGCTCTGCTGTTGGAGCTCGCACTCAGGGCAAGTCTCTGGGGGGAGATGGGAAGCCTTGCCCCATGTGGCCTCTTCCTCCACAGCCCACCATGTTGAGTAACTCTCCAGAGTCCTCAGGTATTTGCTGTTGGTGTTTTGTGCAGAGGTTTTGGTTGTTGGCAGCAGAAGACAGAGGCAGTAGTGGGCTGTCTCCATCTTGGTCAGAATCAGAACTCCCACTTTCTTTTAAATGATTTAAATAAATACCATAGCCGGCAGTAGAGGGCTGAATTAGTTGAGGTCCCTTCCCATTCTGTTGCTGTCAGTCTTCTCTGTGATCTGCTCATTCCTTTCCTGGGAAATCCAGGATCTGGAATGGAGAAGCGTATCAGTGCTCTGCTGGGGAGAGTCAGAGTAGGAGTTAGTGGTCAGGGCACGTCAGGCGGCTGGTGGGCTGCCAGGGCAAGATTCACCAAACCAACAGAGCCCACTGCCTTTTTCTCCCTGTAATCTCAAGTGTATTTTTAAAAATTTTAGCAGCTTTATTGAGATAAAATTCACTGCCTACAATTCACCAATTTAAATTGTACAGTTCAGTGTAAAGTTCACAGGGTTGTGCACCCATCACCAAGTCAGTTTTAGGACATTTTCATCACCCCAGATAAGAAACTATTAGCAGTCACTCTCCATTACCCCCAACCTCTGCAGCTCTAGGCAACCAGTAATCGACTTTCTGTCCCTATGGATCTGTTTTGGACAGTTCATATAAATGGAATCATATAATATGTGACGTTTTGTGGCTGGCTTCTTCCACTTAGAATCATGTTTCCAAGATAAACATGTTGTAGCCTAAATCACTACTTAATTCTTTTTTTATGGCCAAATAATATTCCATTGTATGAATATACTACATTTATTTATTCATTTATTAGTCAATGAACATTGGGTTGTTCCTACTTTTTGACTATTATGAATAATGCTGCTTTGTTCAAGTAGAAATTTTCTGTGTATGTGTGAGGAAGATTGTCCCTGAGCTAATATCCTTGCCCGTCTTCCTCTACTTTGTATGTGAGATGCCGCCACAGCATGGCTTTGACGAGTGGTATATAAGTCTGCCCCTGGGATCCAAACCTTGGGCCACCAAAGTGGAGCACATGAACTTAACCACTATGCCACCGGGCCAGCCCCATCAAGTACCAATTTTTGTGTAGATGTATGTTTTCAGTTCTAAGTATGTATATACTTAAGAATGGAATTACTAGCTTATATGGTAACTCTATGTTTAACTACTTGAGGAACTGCCAGCCTCTTTTCTAAAATGGCTGTACCATTTTACATTCCCACCAGCAGTGTATGAGGGCTCTAAATTCTCCACATCCTCACCAGTACTAGCTGTTGTCTCTGCTTATAGCTGTCCTAAACGGTATGAAATGATATCTTGTTGTGGTCTTGATTTTCATTCTCCTGATGGCTAATGATGTTGAACATCTTTTCCTGTGTTTTTTGGCCTCTTTGGATAAATGTTTATTCAGATCTTTGGCCCATTTTTTAATTGGGTTGTCTTTTTGTTTATTGACTTGTAAGAGTTCTTTATGTATTCTGGATACCAATCCCTTATCAGATATAATTTATAAATATTTTCTCCCATTCTGTCAGTTGTATTTTCACTCTCTTGATGATGTCCTTTGAAGCAAAAGAGGTCTTAATTTTGATGAAGTTCAATTTATCTGTTTTTTCTTTGTTACTTGTGTTGTTGGTATTATATTGAAGAAGCCATTTCTAACCCAAGTCGCAAAGATTTACTCTTAAGTTTTCTTTAAGGAATTTTTGTAGTTTTGGCTCTGACGTTGAGGTCTGTGATGCATTTGGAGTTAATCTTGGTCTGCGACGTGAGGTGGGAGTCCAACCTCGTTCCTTTGCCTGTGGATATCTAATTGTCCTAGCATCATCTGTTGAAAAGACTATTCTTTCCCCATTGAATTGTCTTGGCACCACTGTTGAAAATCAATTGACCATAAAATCGAGAGGTTATTCTAGGTATACTCATCTGATTAAAATTTGAAATGATATCAAGCTAAATGTTTCTGTGTTTCCAGTTTGGGATCATGTGCCTTATTATTTTGGTGTTATATGTACATCATCTTATTGTCTGCAGTTAGTATCATGGGCTGGCTCGTTATGGATCGCAGAATGTTCAGTCTAGCAGAGCCCTTCAAGACCATCTAACGCTGGCTCAGCTGAGGAAGCAGGTCCGGAAGGGTTAAGTGATGAGTGTGAAGGCTTCTTACTCTTACGGGGCAGGACGCAGAGAACGCTCCACTTCAGCCAGAGCGCTTTCCAATACAGAGGGCTCTGAGCATAGCCTGTGTGATTAAACTGGGCAGTTCTACCTTGAAAATGTTGTCCTGGTTGCTGTTTAAATGAATTAAATAATAAAATGAGTCATTCACCAAAGGCCATCATTTTGGCCTATAAGGTTATATTTAAAATCCTCTTTAATAGCCCAGGTTCAGTGAGACGAAATAGAATCATGTATTGATTTTTTTTAAAAAAATACTAATTTTCTCGATTAATGTGGTCGTTTAAAAAAAAAAAAAGCCCACGTTTTAATGCTTTCTTGCTTGTTCCCTTTATTTTCTGCATAGAAATATAGCCTAAGGTCAGGTCCTTCTTAATGAAACTGCCAAGCCAGAGTCTGAAGAGGCTTCGTCTTTGCCCTCAAGTCCAGTTTGCCTTATTATTATATGGGACTGTTTCATCCAAACCAATGGGAAGCGAGCCCTGAGTTGTGACCCCCAATTAAAGAGTCTCAGAGCTTACTTCTGGCCCTGACAAGTACGAAGTTGTGGTGTGCTGCTGGTACTGCTGCCTGCTGTTAGAGAGAGAGTGAGCGGGGCGTAAATGTTGTGCCTGCTCCATCTGCAAGAGTTATTATAAGTCATTCAAAGCTCCTAGCAGAGGACCAACCAGAGCGTGCCTCCCTCTCAGTTCCAGCACGTTTTCCTGCCCATCAGATGGATGCTCCTCTGTTGGAGTCTTTGGAAGGTTCTGGTGTCTTTTGTTTTAATTGGCGGGCTAGAGCTGACTCCTATGGTGTGATTTTCATTAGAGAGGGACTGGAGAGAGGGAGTGTTGGAACAGCCCTCCAGACTGAACCATGAATATTAAACATAATACAATTACAGCTTTCGGACCAATTATTTTTCTTTTCAACGGGCAAAGTGGATGAAATACTCACTAGATAGAGATCACAGTGTCTACCATTGGCTTCTTTTTGTCCCTGGAATCAGTTGTCTTGGTATATTTTTGTGCCCATTTGCTGTGCTACCTGTTTCCCAGCATCAAGTATTTGATTTGAGCGCTGAGGGTGCGGGCTTTGCCAAGGTGTGCTGTGGTTCAGGTTGGTGCTGCATGCTGTCAGATGTTCCAGGCAGACCCCGGTTTCTTCATGTGAGTCTGAATGCTCGTGTGGACTTCACACACTGACTGTGCTGTTTGCTTTCTGTCTGTAGACAGGAAACCAGAGTGATGCCTCTCAAAGGAGATGTCATATAAATGCTGTTCCTTTTTCCTGTGGGGAGAAGTTCAAGTCTGCCTTGGCCCACTTTTGTTTTCCTTACAGATATAAAATACACAAGTGCTGTATCTTTTGGTGTGTTTATTTTGTTTGGAGCCATCCATGCTGGTATCTAAATACAATAGGAAAACAGATGGCAAACTTTGAACTTCTGGACCAGATTTGTGTTTGCCTTTGTCTCCTTAACAGCCAAACTGTAAATTACGGAGGCTAAATATTCAACAGAGGAGCTCTTTATGAAAATCAGCATTATTAACCAAATATGCACTGGAAAGTATTTGGGCTAGAAATTTCTTCCCCCCTTCTTTCCAAGTTCCCATTTAGTAAGCAGGGCAGCTGTAGCCCAGAGGCAGAGCTTTCACAGCATCGAGACCGTTTCTTTATTCTCTGCCCAAGCCTCCTTAGCTCTCTTGCCCACAAGTGCCTGCACATAGGTGTCTGTAAATGCTGATGGAGGGAGGCCTTTGTTTGCAGTCTATTTCGGCTCTCTCTGCAGCTCTCCCTCCCAGACCCCTCACTGGGCAGTGGGGGTTGAATGGCATGCTGGAGTAATAGAGCTCTTCCTTAGTCTGCATCGTCTACTTGGTTCCATGTCCTAGCCAGGAAACATGAATGGCTCTCTCCTCTGGGTTCTAAGACTACATGTTTTTAAAATCCTGTTTTATGTGACATTGCCTAACTTATAGATGCATATATTATTTTAGAAATTATGAAACAGAGCATACATATGGGAGTGTGTATGACATGTGTACAATTTAGAGAATAATGGATCGCCTGTGCACCCACCACTCTGCTTAAGACACAGAGCATGACCTTGGAAGGCCTCCGGGTGCCCCTCCCAGCCATGAATGAGTTCTTGTTTCTTAAACAACATGGCAGCATCTAGAATAAAAAGCAAAAGCCACCTTATTCCCTCATTCTTCCATTACCACTCTTCTCCAAAGTGACTGCTATCATGAACTCGAGTATGTCCTTCTAGAATTTTATCTTTAAAATTTTTCAGTTTTACTTAAACAGGTAACCTGCATATTCAAAATTGAAGTCAAAAGCACAGAGACATATGTAGGGAGAAGTTGGTCTTCTGGGAACTTCTCTTCCTGAGCAGCCTGAGCAGCCTCCTCAGCTGTGACTGCAGAACCAGTAGTGTTCTCCAGAGGGCGTCTGCACCCGCACAGCACGGACGCCTGTATCTCCACCCGCCCCGACCTGTCAGCCCGCTGGGTCCGGTGCTCTTCACGGGGCCGTGGCTCCTCTCAGTATAGATCTGCCTCCTCTGAGGACTGTGCAGGCCTCCGCTGTATGGATGTACCCGAAGTGCTTTAACTAGCACTCAGTGGGTAGAGCTAGTTACTTGTGCCATCCACATTGACTCACTCAAATTCATGACAGCTTAAATGTTATTTCTAATTTTTCCTGTCAGTCTAATTATTGTTTCTTAATAGGAATGTCTCTTTTCCTTACATTGCTTTTAAGACCTCTTGTTTTTCGCATTTTCCCACTTTATTATGATACTCTTAGATATGTATTCCTTTTTATTTATTCTGATTACTGCTCATTGAGTGTGAGTGTGCGTGATTCATTAATTCTGGAAAAGTATCAACTATTTGAATATCGCTTCTTTGCCATACACTCTATTTTCTCCTTCTGGAACTTCTTTTGGACATATGCTGAACTGTCCCCTTCTATCTGTCATGTCTCTTAATCCCTCATTCACATTTTTCATCTGTTTATCTCTTTGTGCTCCATTCCATGTAATTGTTCAGATTTATCATCTAATTCACAAAATTGTCAAGTCTAATGAAATTGATTTCAGGGACTATGTTTTCATTTATAGAAGTTTTATTTTGCTTTTGTCTAAGGCAGGAGTCTCAATACTCCCACCCCCCACTGTGGGTGGGCCCATGTCTTACTGTCTCACCTCTGCATTGCAGTGAGATCCAAACCTGTTGGTCCTGAGATGGGCACCTGCCAACAGCCTCAGCCCCACCACATATGCACACAGGCCAGGGACATTGCATCTCAAGCTCTCCAGGCTGGTTCTCAGCTTGGGCCCTGGGGAAGCCACTTACTGTGTAAGCTCAGCAGTGCGTTTAACAGGGTGTTTGTTCCTACTACTGTCGAGTTGAGTCCAACTCCTAGCGACCCTGTGGACAGCAGAGCAGAACTCTATTTCGGTCTTTTTGTACCATTCTGTCACGTTCTGGCAGCTCTATCAGACAATGCTCCGCTGCTGTTCACAGGGTTGTCATGGCCAGTTTTTTCGGAAGTGGGTGGCCAGGTCCTTCTTGCTAGTCTGCCTTAGTCTGGAAGCTCCGCTGAAACCTGTCCACCGTGGGTGACCCTGCTGGTATTTGAAATACTGGTGGGCATAGCTTTCAGGAGCACAGCACATGCAGCCACCATGTATGACAACTGCCTGACCGGGAAACACACCTGGGCCGCAGTGGTGAGAGTGCCGAATCTTAACCACTAGACCACCAAACAGGTATTAGTTATATTTTATCCAGCAGTATTAAGTGATTTTCAGTGGGAGGGTCAACAAGTTGTCTGAAACAGAAGCCCTATCTTTTGCAACGAAAAACATTGCTGTGGGTTAATGACCTTGTGCATGTGTGTATTTGTACACATATATTAGACATATCCTAGATAAATTCCTAAAAGTGGAATTGCCAGGCCCAAAGTGAAGTATAGGGGCCCAGCCCCATGGCCTAGTGGTTAAGTTCAGCATGCTCTGCTTTGCCAGTCTGGTTCTCGGGTTTGGATGCCAGGTGTGGACCTACACCACTTGTCAGCTATGCTGTGGTGGTGACACACATAAAATAGAGGACGATTGGCACAGATGTTAGCTCAGGACTAATCTTCCTCAGGAAAAAAAAAAAGGGAAAAGAAAAAGTGACATATATTTTTCATTTTGTTGGATACTGCCAAATCACTCTCCAAGGAAAGATCTCTGCTCGCATCAGCTGTCTGTAAGGACCTCTCTCTCCAGGTCTGATCAGCATGGAGGGTCCCTTAGAGTGTATTTCCAAACTTTATCTTGGCTCAGTAGATAACTGACAAGTGGTATTGCACAGTAGTTTTATTTTGTAATTTCTCTCGTTACCAGTGAACTTGAACATCTTACACATGTTTAAAAGTCGTTGGTATTTCTTTTTCTGTGAACTGTTTTTTTGTATCTTTTTTCTCATTTTAATATTGGGTTGTCATTCTTTACTATCAATTTTAAAGGAAGTCTTTTTTTTTTTTTCAAGAAATTAGCCAGTCCTCTCTGTTGCAGACATTTTCCCCAGTTTGTCATTTGCCTTGACTTTATGTTACCCCCATGTGGGAAAAACTTAAACACTTTTATGTACAGTTATATTTTCCTTTCTGGCTTCTGGGTTTTTAATGTTTAGCAAGGCCGTCCCTATTCTGAATATGTTTGTAGTTTAGTTATGTTTAACCCTTGGAGCCATGTATAATTTATTTTGGTGTAATGTAGATGGTAGAGCTCCAAGTTGAGATCGTTATAGGGAATTTTCCCTTTCATGGTTATTATAAGTGGGATCTTTAGTTACATCTTTAAAACTAGTGGTTTTAAAACAACTAGTGCTTGTTTGTACATAAGATAGTTACTGATTTTGACATAGTAATTTACATTTATTAGTAGTGAATGATCTTGGATTGTCATCTCTGATGATAAATTTGTCCAACTCTCATTTTCTTCTTTTATCTAATTGTATCTAATTTTTTTAAACTATGTGAAATAATAATGGTAAAAGTGGATCACTATATTTCTTAAAGACTTTACCTTAGGAATCAGTGTTATATTTCATCAAGTTTCTTTTCAGCACCCGTGGTAGTGGCCATGTGGTTCTTATCTGTTAGAGCAGTAGGGTGAACTGTATTGAGAGCTCCGAGGTGGATGCCGCCTGTTTGTAGCAGGTTGCTGTGGATTCTGGTGGTTAACATTTTATTGGGGTCCTAGCACTGATGCAGATCCACAGTTGTCTTTTGTCCAGCTCTCGTGGTTGGGTTTTGGTAGTAGTGGAATGCTGGCTTCCCCTAGAGAGCTGGGAAGCTCTCCTCCTGTGCTGTGCAACAGTGTGTAAGCCCTGGGGGCCGTTCCTTCCTGGTCGGGCCAGTGTCACTTGTTCTTTTCCTGCGGGGACTGTTGCTCCTGGACAGCTTTCCCAGCTTGCTCTTTGTTACTTTATCTATTTGGATTTTCTATCTCCTTATGTCAGTTTTAGTAATTCTTATTTTCCTAGAAAGTCATTAATTCATCTAGGTTTTCAAATTTGGAGATTTAAAAAATTAACTCAAGAAACAGAAAACCTGAGGCTGGCCCCATGGCCGAGTGGTTGAGTTCGTGTGCTCCACTTCGGCAGCCCAGGGTTACACCGGTTCAGATCCTGGGCGCAGACATGGTACCACTCATCAGGCCATGCTGAGGCAGTGTCCCACATGCCACAACTAGAAGGACCCACAGCTAAAAAAAATCTACAGCTATATACTTGGGGGATTTGGGGAGGAAAAGCAGAGAAAAAGAAAAAAGAAGATTGGCAACAGTTGTTAGCTCAGGTGCCAGTCTTTAAAAAAAAAAAAAAAAGGAAAGAAAGAAATATAAAACCTAAATAGATGGCCATGGCTAAAGGAGCTGAATTACTAAAAAAAAGCCCAAAAAAAAACAAAAAAACCTGTCTACAAAAAAAATTAGGTCCATGTAATATTTTGGTTTTTAGGCAACTTTTACCAAACATTTAATAAACTGTACCCTTCATCGTTGTAAAGTACTCTCATCAAATGCTCTTTTCTGCTCTGAAATGTGCCTTTTCTGGTATGGAATTGTCACCTCTCTTCCTTGTCATTTGCATACGTACCTTTTGTGCGTAGCACAGACTGAGCTTTTCTTTGGCCCGTGTGCAGCCCTTCTTGTTAACAGGTGGGTCTGCTCCGACTGCATCTGTTGGCCCAGCAGACGTGTTCGGACCTCACGTAAGCCGTCGTCTTCTCGTGCTGCCTTGTCAGTGTTTGTTGTATACGTCACCACGTGGCCTGTGTGTTGGCTCCTCACAGTCCTTCTGGTCTTTTGCAACATCACTTTCTTTCAGAGAGTATCCACAGGTAACTCACTTTGAGTCATTTTCTGTTACAAACAAGGTCTTAATTATACCTTCATCCTTGGTAGGTAAGCTAGGTATAGAATTTTCAGTTCAAAATAATTTCCTTTCACAGCTCTGAAAATAATTTGTGTGTGTGTGTGTGCACACACTCAGATAACTACGAGTTTAGGACACAGAATGTGTTTCACACAATCCCTTCTCACCATGTTTTTTGTGTTGAACACATGCTTACGATCACACTCAGAGTCTTAGCATCACGTCTGTCCAGCTCCCGGCTAGACGGCAGGGTCTTCCCAGGGCAGTGCGCCTTCTCCTTGTGGACTCGCAGCAGAGGGTCTGTCAGACTCAGCTGCACTGCGAGTCTGCCACCTGCAACTTTAGCTCTTGTGGCTTCTTTGAGGAACTAGCTATGTTGGTATTTCTAGTGGGTACGAGATTTCCATCTCATTAGCTAATTTATCTCTATGTGGAAATTCAGCATATACTTGCATAAAAAGTAGTTTTTAAAGAGGTTCTTAAATTCAGATCATTACCAGGCAGGTAATTATTCCAGGACTTTAGGTGAGTGACTGCCTCGTGTCCACGCACTCTCACCGTGACTCAGTCCCGCTCGGCCCACTGCAGATCTTCCTCCACTTGGGGTGGGGTTCATGTCCCGATAAACCTATCCTAAGTTGTAAATATTGAAAATGCATTGTTACAGTAAGAAGTTGAAAAAGAGCAACAGTTTTCAAGGATTTTTTTAAAGCAGTAGAAAAGTTTACACACACAAAGTGTTATTTCACAAGATGATTTATTTAAGTGTGTGTGTGTATTTTTCAAAAGTAAAAAAAAACAGAACAGTCTATTTAGACATATTCATCCTTCAGCAAATGTTTGAAGTGAGATGAATCCCAAAGTTGACCTCATCTCAGAGTTGTGCAGTTCAACAGTAGATTGAATTCCGGGCTGGAACCCACCGTCGTAAAGTCAAAAAATTGTAAGTCGAACCATCAGAAGTCAGGGACCATCTGTATAGACTCATTCTCTCTCCCAATTTCGACAAGATGGTGATGAACTTACAGAGTCATCAGAGTTAAATACTCGAAAAGTGTTGTTTTCCCAACCAGGTGAGGGTTTGGGTTGCAGACAAGTGTAGCTGACTTACCTTGTGTCCCTAACAGAATATTATTCTACCAGCAAAACTACTGTGCTGGGCGGTCAGCTTACCCTTTGGACAGTCTTCATAGGCTGACACCCGTGTGGAGGCACGGTGCCCGTCACATCTCAACTTCCTTGCACATGGACTTGGGCCCAGGGCAGGTGTCTTCCCTGTTGAGCAGATAAAGTTAGCGACAGGGCAGCTGATAGACTTGTCCTGGGTCTGTCTTGTTCTATGTGCTTTTAAATCATTCTGATTAAATAGTTGTGAACAGTTCATTTCTGTTGTGTCTTGGCCTCCTGGGATAGTGTACTCATAAGGACATAAAAGTTTGATATCAGTATTCAGATGTTTGCAACTGAAAGCATTTTATATGCTATTTTCGTAGCATCGTTGTGCACAGACCAGCACACCCGAGGAGGAGTGTGCATCCTGGGCTTTAATCCCATTTGCCTCCTCTGTGCTTGTCTTGGGCCTTCTAGGGTGAGGATCCACGATCTCCGCACTGACAAAATCGCCCTGTCGCTCTCTGCCCACCAACTCGGGGTCTCCGCAGTCCAGATGGATGACTGGAAAATCGTCAGCGGAGGCGAGGAAGGCCTGGTCTCTGTGTGGGATTATCGGATGAACCAGAAGCTGTGGGAGGTGCATTCGAGGTAAGTAGTTCCTCAGGCGTTTTCAGTAATAACAGCAACAGTAGTGGTAACAGTAGTCAGCCTCTGAGCCAGGCAGGCACTGGGCTAAGTGCTTCATGTTGCTGTGTGATCCTCACCATAACCCTGTGAGCTGGCTGCTGCTCTTATGTCCATGTTTCAGAGGAGGAAACTGAGGCTCAGAAATGGAGCTGGTCAGTGGAGGGAAGTTCCTCTCCCGCTTCATTAAAGCTGCTGTAACCCATGCCCAGTGCAGGTGGAGGCCCTGACGTGACGCCTAGCTGAGGTGCAGCCACCATCTTCTATGCCAGTCTCCACACGCATGACGGTCACTTTCTGCCCGTTTCTGGGACTTTCTAAGACACTGTTTGGAAGGACACTTAGGACTGAAAGTATTCAGGCTTCAGCTAAGGAGGAATTTGTAATTTCAACTTTTAACTCTCACATTCAAGAGAAATAAATACCATCCCAAGCACAGGCCGCTGGCTTCCTGGATGTAGGTACGTTTGCATTAATGGGGCCTCACTGCTTCAACATGGTCGAGCCTGCTCCTGACCTTTAAAGCAGAGGCAGCCTCACCTGGAGCAGGGTCAACTGGAGCTGACCTGAGGCCATCCCCTCCCCCACATTCCCCCAGCCCTGCATGCCTGCTTTTGAGGCAGCTGGGAAGAAAGGCGACAAGCCTTCTCCCAGCTGTCCCTCAGTACTGCTGTAAAGAAACATTTGGGGGCAAGTGACCGTGAGGACAGAGGAGAGTGGCCACAGATGCCAAGGCCTGCAGCTACGAACGGAGGGTTTTCCCCTCTAACTGCAAGTCCTGATAAACCAGACCTATGAGAAGGCAGGGCAGTCTGCATTGTGAGTACAAGAGGCGGCCAGGTGGAAAGAAGAATTAGTGTCTTCCTTGGAGGGCAGTGGTAGTGGGGGCTTCCGCCAGCAGCTGTTCTCAGACTTGAGCCCGGGGGCGTGGGGCATGTCCACCCGCCCAGCTCTGGCCATCAGCTGTTTTTCTGATTTCTGTGGTGATGCACTGAGTTGCCACTAGGTGGTGCCAACAGGCAACTAAAACTCTCACATATTAGCATCGTAGAAATATTTGCCTTTAAGGGAACCCTTTTATTTATTTTGAAGAGCTGGCTCAGCCTGGCCTCTAGGACGGTTCCCACTGCAGTCCGGGGCCCCAGGGACTGCCACCAGCCCCACTTAGTTCCCTAGGTCTGCACTCCAGCAGGTCTCGTTTTTCTCTCCCTGAAAAGCTGCACTCCCTCGGATGAGTCATTCAGGTGAAGCCAGGGTGAGTGAGGTCTTCTCCAGAATCGTCGTCCCGTCCCAGCATCTGCCTTCCTAACTCGTGTGTAAATGCACACAGTGGCCGCCACAGTTAATGGCTTGTCCCTCATGGGGGCACTGTTTTCACCTGCACAAGGCCGATGCCTCGCTCTTCAGTCTGCTGCGCAGAATTCATATACTTGCTCAAGTCCTCGCTGCCCGTGCACACTGCTGATCCTGATTCTCTTCTGAGTTCTGGTCCAGCTCTCGCTTGGTCACTTTCCTGTCCTGCCTCACTGGGCCCCTAGTGAAGTCCTGTAACAATATTTTCTTCTGGTTGGTGCCCCAAACCCTGGACTGACAGGGCCAAGCTCAGACTCCTCCTAACCTTCATTGCTGTCCAGAGGATCTTCTGCTCTCGCCAGGAAGCCTGCCCCTGCCCTGGCCATCCCAGGAGCAGCCCTGACTCAGCCCGAATGGGCCTCTCCCTCGTCCCCTCCTTTGCTACCCTCTGCCTTTCTGAAAGGGCCTGGCTGATGGGCCAGCATCTCCCGGGGCCTGGTGGACCGTTTCAGCCCGTGGTGATGTTCCTCCTCCCAGGTGCTGAAGTCTGTGTCCTATCTTTGTGGCTTGTAACATCTCTCATGCTCTAGAAACACTGGCTCTGTGTGGGAGTGTATCTTACCTCCTTAGCTAGTTAGCATTAAAGAAGATGTCCAGTGCAAGCAGATGCCTACCCTCGGAAGGATTGCTGTGTCCCTGGCTCAGTGCCGTGGCCAGTGCTGTAGGCAGTGGATAAGAGTTTTTAGAGCAAACAAAAGCCTTTGTTCCACATACTACACAGATTGTAGATCTACGTAGTTCTACAGCTGCATAGATCTCAAGCCGTTTCCTTCCAGGATTTTCTGAATATGCTTTCACAACCCAGAGTACATGTGTCATTTGTAGTCCTCTGACTTAGGACTAGGGGACCTTTATGGGACACCACTAAATTCACCCCGTCACCCCCATGCCCTGCAGAGAAGGAACCTGGCTTGGAGAGCTTGAGTGACTTGTCCAAGGCCAGCCAGCCAGGAGGCAGAAATGGGGCTGTTGTCCACGGCATGCTGAACTGTCTCAGGTTGAGTGTGTCCTTCATGTGTGAACACACCCAGTTGTTGGGGCCGTCAACCGGGATGCACGAGGGGCATTCAGACTTCTTTACAGAGAAGGGCGCAGAGTGTGGCCTTGCTCAACCCAGCTTTGGGAACCGAGGCAGACACAGCGTCCTCCTCCCTAAAAGAAAAGCTTGGCTCAGAGGGTTCTAGAGTTCCTCGCAGCTGTAAGCTTCCGAGACCACGGTAGCTAACGTGGGGCATGCTCAGTTTCCATGGGACTGACCTCGCAGGACTTCTCTCTCCCGCTGTGTTCCAGACACCCCGTTCGTCACCTCTCCTTCAACAGCCACAGCCTCATCACGGCCAACGTGCCCTACGAGAGGGTGGTACGCAGCGCCGACCTGGATGGCTTCAGCACTCACAGGAGGTCAGTGGGCTGGGCTGGATTTGTGGGTGTTCAGAAAAGCCCTTCTTAGTTTGATTTATCATTGAATGCCTCCCCCATGCCACATTGCTCCCTTCAGGATGTACCCTTGGGCATAGCCTTCTTTCCATAGGAATTGGGGAGTTACATGTAGATGCGATAGAGTGAATTAGCCGATAACACTTGCTGAGTGCCTGTTTTAAGCACTTCCTCAACAGTAGCTCACTGCTTCTGCAGACAGCTGTGTGGGGTCGGGAACACAGAGAGGAAAGGCCAGCCATGTGTGCCGAGCACCCGAGACAGGAGGCTTAGGGACCTGTTGTGGTTAGAATCCTAGTGACAGTGGCAAAGCCCGGTCCTCTGAGTGGAGTCCCGTGCCTCAGCTGCCGAACAGGACTGACCCACATGCAGGTGGTGCCGGTGCCTCCCTCCCAGCACTTAATTCCTGCCATCCAACTTGCCCGCTCACCAGTTTCTCTCCAGTCTCAGGGTCTTGAGTGTCCCACACACTGTGGGCCCAAAGGTCAGATCTGTTAAGTCGAATCGCTGTCCTGTCTCAAGCAAATGCCTGCTGCAGAGACAGCAGCCGGAGGGGCGAGGGCCAGTCACGCAGTGCTGATCCTGTTGCCCAATTTGTGCTTCCTCTAGACACCGGGGGCTGATCCATGCCTACGAGTTTGCAGTGGACCAGTTGGCCTTCCAGAGTGCTCTTCCCATCTGCCGGTCATCCTGTGTCACCACAGCGGGTTACAACTACGACCTTGCGCTCGCGTTTCCCTATGACAGTATTTAGGGAGTAGCCTCACTTGGGGGCAGGGCGGAAATGGGAAGAACCAATGTTAGGAATTTGACAAGTAGGCAGAGCTCTGCCCCAGGTTGTAAGTGTTTGGGGAAGAACACCACCCCAGGGTCCACTTGTGTGACGCCGCACATTCCTGAGTTGCCTTCGCCTTTCTCCTTTGCCCGCTCCTTTTCCTCGAGCGCCTGTGAAAAGCGGGGTTTGTCAGGGCTTGTTTCATCTTACTCTGTTCCTTCTGTCTTACAGTTTTGAGTGCCTCACACTGATGACTCAAATTCATACCTCCTTGCCCTCGCACACCTCCTCCAGCTCAGCCCACACCTGCTCCCACCTGTCTCAGGAGTGGCCCCCCAGCCCGAGCTGGGATCCCCGCTCTCCTGGCCGCCTCGTGGATTTCCCCATATCGTTGTGTACACTCGGCACAGGGTCTTGCTGCAGTTCTCCAGATCAGGCCCGGCCTTATCACTGCTTCCCAAGGCCCCTCTGTGCCTGCTCCTGCCTGCTGGCCAGCCTTCCAGTCTCCAGACCTGTCCTCTCTGGGGGCCCTTCTGTGTGCTGGGCTCTGAGCCTGCAAGGCCCCAACACCCACCCATCCTTGGGATCTGAGAGCCAGTGTTGGGTCAGGGTGGTCTTCTCTGACACATCCGACCACCATCCTCCTCCATAAAGCTGGGGTGGCACTTCTTTCTCCTGGCTCTTATCGCCATTCATGATTATGTATTTATACAACTACTTCATTAATGACTATTCTGCTTCCTGTTGTGTCTACCGCATGTGATACAAAGTAGGTATTTTCTACATGTTCATTGAATAAACAGCCATCCTCCCAGTGGGATGGAAGGTGATTCTAGGGTAGAGAATGAGAGGAAGAGCTGTCAGAGGAACCATGATCTTAAATCACTGAGATAAAACAGGGCAACAGAAGAGAACGGTTGTCCCATTTGATCGATAGCCTCCATTTCCTAAGGATTAGGAGGGCAAGCTGTTGATTACTCTTGATCCAGGTTGTTCTCAGCAGCAGCCACCTGACAGACCTCAGCTTCTCAAAGCAAAGAACTGACAGAATTACAAGGGAAACAACGTCCTCACTCAGTGGGCAATCAACAGATCGAATCGTAAAAATATTTAAGGATTGGAGGATTTTTTTTTTTTTGGTAATTTATAAGCTCGATCCGATAGATTTAAACATAGTTTTGTACCTTTTCAAATACCCGTAGACCATGCACAAAAAATGACCATGTATGAGACCACAGAGAACATCTCAGATTGCAAAAGACCATATAGGCCAAATTCGGTGATCACAATCCCCAAAGCAGTAAGATTAGACATCCGCACAAAGCAAAATAATGAAAACATAAACACACTCCTGGAAATTCCAAACACTCCTGAATTAACTCACTTTTAAAGAGGGAAATAAAAATGGAAAACGAGCTCTCTAGACCAGAGTGACAGTGAAGGCACTGAACATCAAAATCCCGGGATGTGGCCAGAGGGGACAGACAGGAGCTGTGACGTTATAACAGAAGATCAGACAGACTGAAAATAAGTGAACTCCACCATCACCTCAGAGAGCTGAGGAAAGATGACAGTGATCCCAAAGAAAGTAGAAGAGTTAAATAAGGATAAAAGCACACATTCGTATTTAATTTCAGTAAATAGAAAACCAACCAATAGTAAAGTTTACCATAAAGCCAAAAGCAGTTTTTGAAAAGACAAAATAGACAATCTTGATTAAAAAAGAAGGCATAAAGGACCATCAGAAACAGAACCGGAGGAAGTGGGCACAGTGGGCATTTCCTCATGGGGACGGTTGGCCACACTCCTCTAGAGAGCAGATGCTCTCCCGCCGGCTGTGAGCGCATCACGCTGGTGACCGCGCGCCTTTCCTCAGCACCCTGGAGCCCTTGAGTCGGGAAGGCTTGGATGGTTTCCCAGGTTGCTTAAGATACTCGGTCATTACAGATCCACGTCCGGCCAGAGAGGACAGCGGAGCCGAGTGGGAGCTGCGGCTAGGAGGCCTCACTTACCTGTGCAGAGCACGCTGCTTCCTTGGGCCGCCTTCCTGGGAGGCAGCTCTGTCAGGAGGGTTGTCTGCTTCCTTTCAACCAAATTCCGCCACCAAGGAGGCCAGTCTGCAGTCAGCACACGGAGTATTCTATTTACTGTCATTGGTGTGTGGTGGTCTGACCCCCTCATGACCTCGCTGAATAAGGTTTCCGTCCCTCCTAGTCTTCATGCAGCTGGACCCCTGGGTAGAACAAGGCGCAGTCCCTTCCAGGTGGCGTCACAGTTCATTTTGCATTCCTTCTCCCTGCCTAGCTTTGTAGGAATTAAAGAGAATTCAAAAGAAGTTAGGCCCAGAAAAGTTTATTAGGATTAAAGAGTTTTAAACTGTTGTTGCTCCCTGCTAACAGCTGGTCCAGTGCACAATTTTACAAGCGCAGGGTTGGTTTGGGTTTTTTCCCAGCCTGTTTATAATATCTCCCATTCCTGAAAATTGCCTGGGTTTTGTGAAGGAGAGTTTATCAGACCCAAACTGTAATCTCCAGGTACACCCACCTGAGTCAGTGTTTTCTGCTGGAAGAAATCGGCCTGGTAGGGAAAGGATCAGAGTTCCTTTATAAACCAACGTTTACCCAGCGACTTAAAAAAAAAACCTTGGCCCCTATCCACCCCTTCTGCTCACCCCGTCTTACCTCTGTCCCCGTTGTCTGTTCTGAGGGAGCTTCTGTGCAAGTTCTGAGTCTTTAGTGGATTTGTCATCTCCTTTTCTTCTGTAGCTCTTCTGCTTCTCAAACTCTTCCGCTCTGTCTCCCCTAACACAAGACACTCAGATGCTGCTGGGGGAGCCAGAGGCCGGAGACCAGAGCTCTCATGTCTCGTCTTCAAATGCTGTGGGCCTTTGCTTTGTACTTGGTCTGTTGGTCTAATATTAAATTTTTAAATGTATTCATTGCTCACGTTTCTTGTCACCCGGGCAAGGTGTACACGCCAACCCCCTGGCATACCTCTTTCCCGGCTCTCTCCCCACCCCTTGCAGATCGCACCACCTTGCATGGTGGCCTCGTTTTCCAGTCCACGGTTAAGTAGTTTTTCCCAGAACCACCACTACAGGAGTTCCTAGCCTAGGATCCAAGAAACTCACAAGATTAAACATGAAATTGTGCATGAGTGCATTTTCTGGGAAGAAGTATGGCTCTGTCATCAGATGCTCAACGGGCACCGCAGCCCCCTGAGTTCCCTCTCTGCCACTAGACTGTGCTTTTCAGTCCAAGCCATGTGCTGCCGTTGCCCAGGCGAGAGCTGCTGTTTGAAAGACTCCAGGGAGGCCTCGCTTCCCCTGCGAGTCAGAGCCTCACCCTGGCTTACTGGGTTTCAGCCCACCAGAGGAAACACTGAATTTCACTGAGAGTCGAGTTTTGGTCTTTTCTGAAAGGGAAAGCTGACAGCCCCTTAGATGAAGCCCTCTGCCCCTGTATTGCTCTTCAGAACTAGAGGCCCCACATTTAAGGGGAGAGTGCTGCCCACTGTGCATTTAAATGACAAACACCAGCCACTGCAAACCCACCACTTATCCTTGTAGAGAAAGGGCTTCCCCTGGTGAGGACACGGCCTTCTAGTGAAAACCATCCAGTGGCCTGCCACTATGGCAGGTCTGTGATAATGGGCTTAGACAGGAGCTGTCTCCTGCTTCCTCACTCGGGGCCTTTGCTTTGAGCAGCAGCTGCGGCAGCCGTGAGCTTCGGGTGCTGGCTAGCTCGGGCTGCAGCACACACAGACCTGCCCGCCTCACCCTGCGCGGCCAGGCCAGATGGCTCCCTGGCTGCTGCTGCGGGGGCCTGCAGCGATTTGGACGGGCTGCCTCTGCTGTGTGATGGCAGACTCCCTCTCACTGGGCTCCAGCGGGCGCCATGTGAGCCCCAGCTCGTCTTCAGCCTCTGATGTTGAACATGGGCTTCCAGCAGCAGGCTTTCGATGGCTGTGCACCCGGGACCTTTTCTTTCCCTGGGAAGGGAGGGACACTCCTCCCTCCCCTGCTCCCACCCACTGAGCCCGTCATGTCACATCTTTTCTTCCCCTGCTCAGAGCTGGGACGAATACTGCCTTGTCACTTCTCCAAGATGGAGGTGGCAGCAAACCGCTTTTCAGCACATCCCTCACCCTTACTGTGCCCCATGAACCACTCTTAGGGTAAGGACCGGAACCTAGTCCCTTGCTGACCTGCTCAACAAGCAGATTAGAAGGGTGAGCAGCCACGGTGTGGCCATCAGTCTTCAGTCCTGGAGCAAGTTCCTCCACCACGGAACACCTGCTGGCACTTGGTCGCTGAGTCTGGAAGAGCCCGGAGACAAAGGCAACGCTGGCGCCTAGGAAGTTGTGTTTGAAACCCTGGCTCCTCCCACTCCACTCTCCAAGGCATTCCCAAGGTCACAGTGTGGGAGGACAGCTTGCAAAGCAGGTGTGTGCAGAACCCTTGCCAAGGCAACTTGTATTTTTAACTCCCCATCAGCCTCTGTAAGTCGCTCCGCTGTTCACAGTGCCGCCGAGTGTAGCTTCAGCCTTGCTGACTGCAGGCGGGTGGGGCAGGTTCAACAGCTCAGTGACAAGGACAGGATTCATACAAAACCTGTCTCTCATTAGCAAAGCACAGAATGAACCTTCCAGGCCCTTGGACCAGAAAATAATGGAATTGTTTTGTTATAGTCTAGCAATAATTCCTTCCCTAAGAGGGTGCTTGGCCAAAATTGTTGTCCTCTTACTCTGTTCCCTTATCCATAATTCATTTTTAACGTGGCTGCAGAATGTTGCCCTGAGCTCATCCTATTAGATTTCCATTACATAGCCCTTTTGTAAGCCTACCAAACTGATGTGTTTGTGTCGAATTGTGTTCATTTAACATCCAAAAGCTGAGTTCTGGTAACTTTTCCCCTTGGTAATATGGCAGTGTAGGACTAGATCCTGCTTTCCATCTGATTCCTGGCAAATGGGTGAAGCACATGGTGACCTCACCCCCATCCCGCAGGCTTGAGGACACTGTCCCTGCTCATCTTCTCCACCCACAGCCTGAGGCCCTCACAGCACAGACTTAGCTTCCTCCAAATATCAGACTTAGCATTGATTTCTGCCTATTTCCTTTTAGTCAGAGGTAAATTCCTGTGAGAAGGAAAGCTGTTAAGCACATTTATTGATTTCTCAGCTTGCCTGTTTCAGAACAAATTTCAGTACAAACTGAACTGATGAGCCAGCCCATCCAGGGAGGGGGGTGGGGGTGCACACCTGCCAGTTCGGCAGGTAACAGGAGCCAGTTCTGGGCCACCTGCCTCCGTCCTCCACACAGACGGCCCTGCCCAGATGGCCATCCTGAGACCTGTGCCTGGAGCAGTGAACTTGGCCTTTGTTAATCCAAGACCTGCAGCCTGCAGCCTGTGGGGAATTAACTACCCTTTCCAGGAGCGGGTTTGCACCAACTGATAGGCAGCCTGCTCGCTCCCCGATGACCGAGTGCGCAGAAACAGTCTCATGCAGCTGGGTCCCGGGAGCCGGGCGGGCGAGCCCCAGTGAGCCCTGCAGCCCATGCTCTGGAGGAAAGGAGCCCTAACCCACCAACTAGATGACACCCTCAGTGACTGAACAAACTGGTTGGCTTCTGAGCAGCATGGACTGGTTCATGGTGAACCAATCTCATCCTAATGAGCCGTTTAAGTAAGCCATGGCCCAAAGCTTCAGAGACATCAGGCTGGCCCTCAGTGGTCTGCCCAAGGGAAACGTTTGATGTGTGCCCACACCCTCGGACTAAAACTTGGAGCACTGGGGCTGATGAAGGATTATTATTTATAAAAACTGTGTTCATGAACTGCCTCTGTTGAGAAGAACAAAGTCAAAGCAAATTGGGAGAGTCCCAGAAAATCCAGGTCTCCGGTGGCCATGCCAGCCATCCTGAGCTCAGTGCTGCTGTGGGTCCATCTCAGTCACTTGGGGCAGGAAGGACAAGCGTGTGGGGAGGCGGGAGCACATGCCTCTGCGAGGCTGCAGGGGTCCCTGGGGACGCTTCCTAGACAAGAACTAAGTGGCAGCAGATCCGTCCAGGGGACTTTCTAGAATCATCCTGCTGGCAGCCAGGAAACCCAAGACACTGCCCAGCTGCAGGGAAGGCCGGGGAGTGAGCAGGGAAGCCCGTCCAGTGGCCCAGGAAACCACCCAGGGGTCTGCTTGCTGGTTGTCAGGGCTGCTCTCCCACTAGGCTGCCAGTGCCTTGAGGGGAGCCCTGCCTGCCCATGTGAATGCCAGCACGTTGGTGGAAGTGCAGAGCCCCACAGGGACTGCAGGCTGCCCTCTGCTCCCGCCCAGAGATGGGCTGCGAGGCCCTAACCGCCTGCCATACCCGCAGGGCAGCCCCGGCCGGCGTTCTGTGGGCACAGTGGGGTCAGAGGCACTTGCTCACCTGTGACAAGACGCAGGCCAGAACCTCGGCAGCAGCCTGCCCTCTGAGGTCGTGTTTGCACCGAGCAACCAGGGCTT
This sequence comes from Equus quagga, assembly GCF_021613505.1. Lineage (NCBI taxonomy): Eukaryota > Metazoa > Chordata > Mammalia > Perissodactyla > Equidae > Equus > Equus quagga. The sequence goes on from NC_060281.1 coordinate 77,129,035, forward strand.
CCCAGGCTCCCCGCCGCCGAGGAGCGCCCCCTGCCTTGTGCTGTCCTCGCAGTCCTCCGTGCTGCACAGCCATGCTTGCCTGAATGCGCCTTGCTGTGTGTCTGCTTTGGTTTTTAAAAAGATTTAAACACCAATGTTAGCCTCACCCCAAGCAACTTACTTGCTTCTATGTGCATGCAACAGCTCTGGAAGGATGGCGAGGAAAGGGGCTGATGGGGCCCAAACGTGCATGGGGTAAGGACTGCGGCATGCCTTTCTGTACCTTTTAAATTCTGAACCCCAACGTGTGTTTATGAGTAAGGTAAAGCACGCTTAATATCAGAACTATGAATCAGAGATTCAAGAATGCAAATGATAGGAGTTGCCCGTTACCAGGAGGCCTTTCTTGGAAGACTAGAAAGGCGCCTCCCAGTGAGTGTCGATGGAAGAAACCGAGCATGTCTTGAACGTGACTCCCAGGGGAGGCCTGGCATAAACAGTGATGAGTCGTCCACAGCAATGGCAGCGCCCGGCCCCAGGTGAGGCAGCAGGTCGCCCCGGCACCGCCAGCCCTCTGCTGACTCATGGCCAAGGCCACCAACCAAGACTTTTGTCTCCTTGCCCCCACCACAGCCCATTCCCAAATCGGAAGGTGACAGCTAGAGTTGGGGGAGATGCTTACCTGGGGCACTCACCTCCCTGTTGTGCCCAGTCTCCAACACTGCCACTGACTGCAGAGTGCCGGCCCCTGCAGCTGGCCCCATCCTGCCAGGAAGAACCATGGGCACCCCCAGTCTGACCACTCGTGGTCAGGAGCCGCGCCGAGTCAGCCGGCCAGACGTTGAATGTCGGTGCCCCCAGCTCCACCAGGACAAGTTCGGCGGACCACCCCAGCTGGCACAGGCCGAGGGCCCCAGACATCTTCCCTCCAGGCTCATATGAGGTCATGACACTGGGGAGGCCCACCACCCAGGTCCCAGCCCCCACGGAGCAAGGAGCTGCTCTTCCTTACTTTACTGCCCAGGATTGAGAAGGCAGATGAATCCTCAGCTCTTACCAGGGAAAAGAGCAAACACTTTACCCAAAATAAGCCAAAAAAGGAAAAAAAAATTCCATCTTCCAAACCAATCTTTGAAAATTAGTTAGCTGCTGCTTGCTTCTCATATTCGGCCTCCTGCCACCAAATGGCCAGGCCACCTCAGTGGACATGAGGAACAGACAGGAGCCACGTTCATTAACAAACCCTTTTTTTAATTAGAGATAAAAACAGCAAAGTCCCACATACCAGACCCTACAGGGAGAAGGAGATGGGCAGAGGAGTGCCACCTATTTACAAGAGCCGCAGCCGAAGAGGCCCCACGCCTCGCGGCTCCAGGCTGCAGGGAGGCCGCCTGCGCAGGGCAAAGAGTGCACTTTCCTGTGGGGCGCGGCCGTCAGTGGCAAAGGGCCATGGCTTCCACGTTAAGGAAGCGGACGTGCATCTTGGTCTCGATGTCAATCCCCTGCCAGATCTGGAAAGGATGGAGGAGTGTGAGAGGGTGACCCCGGCTGCCTCGCACCAAGCAGCCCAGTTCCTCAACCATCTCCCTGCCCACCCTCCCCCGCCACCCACTGCCCCCGCCACCCACTGCGAGGTTCGGGGCGGGGGGAGGGGCAGGTGAGCAGCAGAGGCCTGTGTTTCAAGACGATGAGCTAAGCGAGGAAGCAAAACTTCCATCTGCCTTTTTGCTGGTTAATTTGGCTCTGACATTTGGATTCTCTCTGAGATTGTCACCGCAAGTTATTATTAAGTACAGAACCCAGGCTCTTAGTTGAATCCCACCCACCACTTCAGGCTCTGTGATTTTCATGCAAATTCCTTAACCCCATTAAACCTCCTTTTCATCAGTAAAATGCCAGGACCACCACCTGTGCTGCCCACATCCCAGAATGTTGCGGGGGCTCCAAGGGCATCATCCACAGAAGTATTCTGTGAACTGTTAGGGGCTGCGCAATTGGAAGCTTTCACGAAGCCATCATGGTTAATTAAAAGGTCACAACGGTTTGGCCTTTATGACCTCCCTGGGATGGGAGCTCACGCCCAGGAAAGGTAGTGCTGCTCAAAGACCATGTCCATCGCCACATACCTGGTACTGGTAGTGCTGTCACAGCCCATTCTGGCCAGGGCCCAGGGGACATTTGGGCTACCAGACCCTATCTGCCACCCGACAAAGCCCCACCTCTCCAAGGACTGTGCACTCGCCAGCTCCTTGGCCACTCCAGGTCCAAGAGGGCCTCAGACAGAGAGATGGTGGGAAGGAGGCAAACAGACGTGGTGGGCGGTGACTTCTCACTGTCTCCCTGCTTATATAAGAACTTCAAACTTTCAAGCTGCCACCCTCAGCATCTCCAGGGACAGCCCTGAGGCTGCAAACAGGGAGAAATCATTTTTTGCCACTGTCACTCGCCCGTGGTCTCCCAGGTGCTTCCTGGTCTCCGGCACCTGTTCTGGGTGTTGTGAGGATGCAGAGAAGGCAGATCTGGTTCCAGGTGAGCGGCCCTGACCTTTGTTGGGTGGACCAAATGTCCCCAGGGAAAGACACCTGGATACTCAGGGTGGTTTCTGCTAAATGCCAGGTGGAACAGGGTTGCTGGTAGGGCTCAGGAGAGGGAAAGAGAGGGACCAGCTGGGCAAGAAAGGCCCCCAGGTGCAGGGACGGGCTTGGGGAGCACTAGAGGCATGGCAGGGGCAGCCTTTTGGGGAAGAAGTTGGTTTCTCAAGCAAAAAAAAAAAATCCTCCTCCTTCACCCTGCCCAGCTCTGGGGTAGGGCCTGTGTGCGGGAGTGAGAGCTGCCAACCTCCAGCCCAGAAATCCCCTCCAGTCTTCCCATCATGGCCCTGTTTGTACTGCCAGCCCCCGCTCTCACCACTCCTGCCTCCTTGGCATTTGTTGATGACTGGCTGGGTTAGTGGGCAGGTCAGAGGAGACCACCTGGCCACGCTGCCCCTCGGCTCCATGGGGCTGTGGGCACCCGAGTCCCTGGCCTGGCTCCAGGCACAGGCCCATCAAGCTCTCTGGGTGCCCCTGGGCAGGCTGGACCCAGAGCCTCTGGGCCCCCTTCCCCCGACTTCCTGTCGTCTTCAGCTCCCGGAAGGTGTGGGGCGCTGCTGCTGGGGTGCTCAGACCCAGAGTGCTCAGAGCAGGGTGGGCTTATCCCCTGCCACGGGGTGTCTGCCAGTCAGAGCGGCGAGGGGGCCTAGTTCCCAGCCAGGGAGCACGTTTGTAAAAGCGAAGGCCCAGCAATGCCTGAATGTCGAGTTGGGGCTGGAGAGTCCCCTGCCTGAGGCTGGAAGAACGGGCAGCCATGTAAAAAGTGCCATCTACAGGGCACAGTAAAAGAAAAGCTAGGGGCAGAACCTCCAGTTGGCTCCAGTGTGTGCTTCTGAAGAAAGCTGGTACCCATAGAGGCATAGAACATTCCAGAACCCCAGTTCTGACTGTCAAGGGGGATGCTTCTGAGAAGGGGGACCAGGGCCTCGTGCAGGAGAGAAATAGAGTTTTCCTTGTATGCCCTTCTGCACTGCTTAAATTGTTCAGCCCATGTGTGAATATTATCCTTTCAATAAAAAGTAAGTGAAACCAGTTTACATTGTTTTAAAGGCTGTGCCCTTTCCACAGAGACGCCTGTCTCCTCCTGACCAGGGTCCCCTCGAGCCCCCACCCCGGCCCACGGCCCTCCCTCTCCACCTGACACCCACCTTCAGGAAGTCGTCGAAGGTGATCCCCTCGTACACCTGGTCAGGCTCCTGGGGACAGAGCGCACGGCAGTGAGGGGTCCAGCAGGAGACTGCGCCCCAGCCCAGAACACACATGGTGGGGCCTGTTTAGGTAGAGTCACGAGAACTGGATAGTTCCCCTCTGCTCAAGGCCAGTCACCCTGAACTCCAAGGTCCCCTTCACTGGCTGGAGGGGGATGGGAGGAGGGAGTGGGCCCCCGGGGAAGACCGAGTAGATGAGGATGGAAATGCAGGGGGTGGGCCCAAAGGCAGGGGCTCGCCCTCCCACAGAGCCCCCCCTCCGCAAGGTCCCAGCAGTACAGCCACCTGTTGACGCTCCTGCCATTTCCTGGCCCCGCCTCCTCACAGCAGCCTTGATAGGAGCCAGTTCTAGGCTAATCTGAGCTCACAGACCACTGGGGAAAGGGGCAAGGGACGAAGGGCTGGCCTGTGTGGCCCACCCCTGGCGCCCAGTGAGTCACTGATAACGTCGGCCTGCCGAGCCATGGGCAGCGCCAGCCTGTCTGCGTCTTCCCTGCTCTGGCACATGGGGACCTCAGGGGATGAGAGTGGCCCCTGCCCCTGTGCCGCCGTCTCAGGCGCTGCCACAGCCAAGTCTCCAGGACCTTCACCCCTGCCTGCAGCAGCCTTTGTGACTGAACGTCTGGCTGACGTCCCAGCGCCCATCGAGAGACCTGCTAACAAGCTCTCGGTCGTCCACGCTATTGTCACCACACAGCCACCAAGAAGGGGGCGATCTATACGTGCCAACACAGAAAAGGCTCCAAGACAGGTAGACAGTGGAAAAACCAAAACCAACAAGGGGCAGAAAGATGTCTGCAGATCCCCTGCGTGCAGGTTTCTCCCTGCGCCACTAAGCAGACCAGCACGCCCTGCCCTGTGCGTCTGTGAGGTCAGGACAGGGCAGAGGAAGAGCCAGGCCGTTCAAGCCCACGTCTGCACATCAGACGTAAACCACACGCGTGTGCGCACTGGTAGAACAGCCCACCAAGCCGGCTCCCCTTGGGGTCGATGAGAAGCAGGGCGAGGGCAGACCCTTCTCTTCTGTACCCCTCGGAAACTCGTTCCTCCGTGTATTTCAGAACAGTGGGCTCTCTGCTGTACCAGGCACCGTCTCGAGAGCTTTACGGGTGGTGTTACTAACATTAACGGTGACTCCTCAGCCCCCAGGTGGGTTCGGTTCTTCCTCCCATTTTACAGATAAGGCCACTGAGGCCCGGAGGCAAGGCTGCCTGTCCCGCTGGGAGCCGCAGCCTCCGTGTGTGTGATAGGGTCCTCCCCCCGCCCCTGGCCCTGCAGTTTCCTCTTTGTACTTCTTTTAATACAGAAAGCAAATCAATGTAGATATTTTTAATTTTATCAAAGCCACCCATTCTCAGACGCCTGGGCCAGCCCTGTCCCTGGGGCTCCCTGCTCTTTGTGCCCTGGGCACGGGGAGAGGTGGCTGCCCTCTCCCTGCAGGCAACTCCAGGGCCCCAGGGCGGCCAAGGATAGCTAATTAGACGAGGCCCTGCTGGCCCGAGACCAGGGCTGGAGGGTGGGCGCCCAGTGGCAGGGGGTGGGGGGAAGCACCCCAGGCTGAGACCCCAGCCAAGCAGCCCTACCCTCGGGCCGCGGAAGCCACAGAGAAAGCACTTTGGAAAGATCGTTGCCCCAGTCAGTAAGCAACTCTGCAAGGCCATTAACGTGGGGGTGATGGATCGTGTGTCTGGCTGCGGCCCGGGCAGAAACGTTAACGTCCTCAGGGGCCAGATGGTATTGAACGGCTGCGGCTGCCCCTTGCTCACAAGGGCACACAGCTCGTCTGTGTTTATCTGGCTGACAATCACACGGGAAAGTATTTTAAGATTACACAGAGGATCCACAAGTAAAGAAAGATGCCTGGGACACACACCGGGAAGCCAGCCTCAGCTCCGAAATGCCTCAGCTTCCGAGGCTGTGCGGATTTTATGCAGATCAGCAGCTGCCAGCTGCCAACAATTTTACTACAGCAAATTAAAAAAACTGTTGCCAATTGAAACTGGAGTGGGACAGGGAGTAATTTAAAGAAAGAGAGTGTAATTAAATCAAATGGGAATTTGGCTCGACAACCCAGCGGGGGATCCCTGTGCTCCCTATGGAGGTCACCAGCCCTTTCTGCGGCGGTTAACTGGCTGAGAGGGGTGGCCTCACCAAAGCCAGAAGCCTCCCCCTGGGCCCCAGAAGCAAAGTACAGGCCAATAAAATGGTCACAGCCCGCCGGGCCCCCCGTAGCCCCTGATGACAGGCTGGGGCACAGACAGCAGGTCCCAGCAGGAACCCGCCCCCCTCGGGCTGTGGTGATCTCAAAGCCAAAAGGTGTCTGGAGCGACAGCCACTTTAAATACACAGGAGCGAAGAGGGGGTGGCCTCAGTGGGACCACCGAAACCCTTGGGGGAACACTGAGATGGTCCCTAGGGGCTCAGGGCCACTGTGTCAGGATGACCAGGCTGTACTGGTCCTACAGGGGTGACTACTGAGCACAATAAAGATCGCTGCCCCTGAACTCCAGAAAATTCTTTATGTCCCTGAGCCTCAGTTTCCCCCCCAGTAAAATGAGGCGCTGTATGTGGAGTACACAGCATGGTGTCTGCACATGCCGTGTGGTCTCCCAACGGGAGCCGAGTATATGGGGCCCCCGGCCTGCCCGGAGCCCCCTGGGGAGTCCCTCCAGGAGCCCCCACACGCCCACTGCTCACACGGGCAAAGCGCCAGTTACCACTCCACTTACCATTTACGGGCACAGCTTGCTTTATTGCAGTTCGCAGATACTGCCTTTTTTACAAAACCCTCCACCAGCAAAAAGATTACAACTCGCCAAAGGCTGAGACGATGTTAGCATTTTTTAGCAATAAAGTGTTTTTAAATTAAGGTAAGTACATTGTTTTTTAGAGATAATGCTATTGCACACTGTCGTCTGCGGTGTAAACCTAACTCTTATAAGCACTGGGAAAGCAAAAAATTTGCGTCTCTCACTTGATCGCGATATTTGTTTCATTGCGATATTCGCTTCCTTGCAAGAGTCTGGAACGGAACCTGCAATGTCTCCGAGCTGTGCCTATTCCTGTGGCCCCTAGTGCAATGGTTCTTCCTCGGGGGCGATTTTGCCCCCCACTGCTCCCTGGGACATTTGGCAACGTCCAGAGGCATTTTTGGTGGTCACAATTTGGAGGGTGTGGCTGGCATCTAGTGGCTAGAGGCCGGGGATGCTGCTCGACACCCTACAACGCCCAGGACGGCCCCCACACAGAGAGCTGCCAGCCCCCGTGTCAACGGTGCAGGTGAGGACGCCCTGCTCTGACTTGCCTGAGTCCGTCACAGGCATGACCACGCCAGTTCTGAGAAATGACCCAGCCATTTCTACACCAGGGTGACCCTGACGAGCCTCAAGGAGTGGCCGGCATTTGTGTTCATGCTCCCGTGGTGGCCCTGCCTGCCTTCCCACCCCATCACAGCTCCACCCGCAGCCCCGGCCTGGAGCACCGGTGGCGGCCTCAGAAACACCTCTGGTCCAATCCTCTCGCGCTCTCCTTGGACCAGCGAGGGACTTCCACCCTCCGCAGCACACACCCTCCACTCCCGGCTCCTCCTGGACCCCAGACCACATGACCCCACACACCCCCTCCCCGCCACTTGTGAATAAATTAAAGCGAGCCTGTGCTGTTCGCTCACCGGGCCTGGCAGTGTGCCAGGTGCTCTCCTAGAGCCCAGAGAAGCTGCTTGGCTGGGCCCACAGGACCCCAGAGCCAGGCTTCCCTGCCTGGCCCTGCTCTCCAGGCTGGGACCTGTGGTCAGTCTCCTGGGAACAGGAAAGCAGGGAGGGGTTTCTGAGCTCTGCTCTGTGCCGGGCTGGGTAGAGTGGCGAGCAGGACAAGTATGGTCTGGCCTTCGAGAAACAGGCTAACTAGGGCAGGGTGGTGGCGGTCAGCAGGGGTGGGGTGCTCCCCTCCACCCCAGAGCGCTCACCATCTGCCCCACACAGACGCTGGCCGCCTCCATCATGGCCCCGTCGGCGATGGAGCGAGCCGACTCCTTCTCGATGTGGGGGTTCCCTGAGAGCAGCTCCTCCACCACCTGCCAGGCGGGGCAGAGACAAGCGTGACCTTGGGCCGCTATCTATGCCCGGGGCGGGGGAAGGCGCCAGGAGTCCTGGCGGGCGAGAAGCATACTTTACATTTCGATATTCTTCCAGGGTGATGCGGCCGTCGCTGTCTGAGTCATACATGTGGAACAGAACTGGGGTGGTAGGGAGAGAGAGGGGGCTCAGTCAGGCAAGACAGGGCCCAGGTCCCCTGCTTCCCCAGCCTTCCCCACTCAGAAATCTACCTGGAACTGAGCAAAAGACACTAAGAACGAAACCTAAATGCCAAAGCCATAGGGGTAAAGGGCAAAGGCCATGGGGCCAGCCTGACCACTTCCTGGCGGGTGACCATAGGCAAGTGACCTCACTTCTCTATGCCTCAGTTTCCCCATCTGTCGACCTCATGGTGGTGCAAGGGCTGGTGAGCTATGATGGTGGATCAGGACCAGCAGCCGCCTGGCACACTGAGCGTGGATAACTTGACAGTATCACTGACATAAAGCCACATCAGTGTTATTTCAAAGTATCATGCCTGACAGACCCAAGAGGACGGCCATCATCATGGCCCTGTGGCAGGTCACAGGCCCCCTGGCTGATCTGAGCCAGCCCAGGATGCCACGAGGGACATTAGCACTTCCTCTGCTTATACCACTCTTAGTGATGTCCCCTTTGTTCCTTTACTGACATCACTCAGCATCCTGCAGCCCAAGAGGCCAGAAGCTGAAGGGGAGGGGACCTCCCGGCCCGGCTGAGCCTCGGGCTCACGAAGTCCCCTGCACGGGCATTATCCGGCACTGACCAGACACCCAGCACTGTGCAAAGCAGTTCACAAACCACTTTAGTCCTCACATGACCCCGGGAGGCCAGGGCTGCCCCGGGCCCAGCTCACAGACTGGGCTGTGAAGGTCATATAAGTTAAGGTGCTTGCGCACAGCCACCCTGGTAAGGGAGGGGAAACCTGGGGTTTGGACCTGCATCTGCCCCATTCCACAGTCCCCATGGCCCCCGTGACCTGGTCTTTGGAGCAAACAGTAAGCTGGGCCAACACCAGGTGCCCCCTGGTCCGGAGCGCCACAGGAGGGCTGTGGGACGCCCAGCCGGGCAGTTCCCAGCAGCCCTCATGTACACGATCCAGATCTAAATACAGCCCGGCCGCCATGCTTACAGTCTCCTCGGCCCAGGCTGCCTCGGGGTGGGGCAGAAGGATGTCAGGAGTCATGGGAAAGTCCATGGGGGAAGGAACACGTGATGCGGGACACTGTGCTGCCAGCCAGCCCAGATCACAACCAGGCACGCTCGGGAGCCCAGGGCCCAGCGAGGCTCCTCCAGGACAGAGCAGCCTGAGGCCCCGCGGAGGCCAGTCTTGGGAATTCTGCACACTCCAGCAGCTTGTGCAAGAGCGAGGGGGAGGAGCTTCCAGGGAGCACCTCCCATGCGCACCCCCATGCAGGGCCGTGGCAGGACCTGGGGGACGCAGCCCATCCAGGTGTAGGCGGGGAAGGGTAACCAGGGTTGGGGCACGCACATCTCAGCTTCTCTTTCCGGCACAGCTGCACCTGCTCCTCGTCCATGGTGATGTCGATGGGCCGGAAGTAGGACATGATGGTCAGGAAGTCCTCAAAGTTGATCTCGTCAGCCACGCCACTGGGCCCCTTGCGCAGGTTCCTGTGGCAGCAACGAGGGCAGGGTGGAAATGAATTAAAGCCACGTCTTGTCCTTTCACTACCAACAGCTCACGAGAACTCGGCCCTTCTAGGCACACATGTGCCCAGATGGTTGTCTGGCCTCGGGGTCTGTTTCCCAAAAAGCTGCTCGTGGGGACACCGGGGGCCCCAGAGCCCCCATCACGGGGCTGCAGGGAGACAGACAAGTGCACAGCTGCTGCTGGGATGGAGGGCTGCCTGGGCGTGCTGCTCATACGTGGGGAGACCGAGGCACCGAGCAATCCATAACTCACCCAGGGTGCCTCTCCTGACCCTTTCCTTAGATCAGAGGTTGGCAAACTGCAGCCCGTGGGCCACATCCTGCCTACCAGCTATTTTTGTATGGCTCATAAACTAAGAAGGGTTTTTATGTTTTTAAATAGCTGCAAAATGTTTTGGAAAAAACCCCGAAGAATAACAGTATTTCATGACAAGTGAAAAAGAACATGAAATTCAAATTTCAGTGTCCACACATAAAGTTTTATTGGCGCACAGCCACACCTATTCATTTGCTCACTGTCGGGGGCTGCACGAGGCTGGCTGCGGAGCAGGAGAGCTGAGAGGTTGTGACAGAGACCATGTGGCCCACAAAGCATAAAATATTTGCTCTCAGCCTTTTACAGAAAGTGTGCTGACTCCTGCTCCCCGTCAGTGTTTGCAGTTCGAGTACAGTGATGGGCCGCGGGCAGCACTGAGGGGCCTGTGTGTGACCACAGAGCAGGTCTCCCCAAGGACTGCAAGTTTTTAATAAATAGGGCAGGTCGAGGGTGTCCCTATAGAAGTGCTTTTTTGAAGGGACAAGAAAGGGCTCGTGCTCCAGGCAGGGCTCAGGGAAGGGGCACGGGTGCTCAGCCAATGTGCCTTAGCGTGTCGGAAAGCCACCAGCACGGGTCCTAGCACAGAACAGCTGTTGAGTAAACAGCTCAGAGATGACCCCAGCCCACCAGGGGCCCCTGACCCACTGCTGCCAGACCCTCAGCACTAACCGACCCCAGTCGCGACAGCCGACAGCTGCTGGCGCACGTTGCCACTGGGCTGACAGCTGAGGGTTCCCCATCCCTCACTGTGCATCCTTGCAAAGGAGAAGCTCCGAGCTGGCTCAGGATGACTGACAGGTAAGGCCTGGTGCTTGTAAGTTACCTGGGTTCCCCTGGGTCACGACTGCACCTCCATTTAGTGGAATATGTTTGCCCTTCTCTCCTGAGGGGCCCGTCTACTCCCTTTCAGATCCCGACCGCCCCTGAAGTGTGCACCGCACTTCACAGTTTACAGATCTCGCTATTCCTAATTTTCCATTCCAGGAGATTTTCCAGAAACAGGTGGATCCCAAGCCTGGAATAGGGAAGGTGGATCGTGGAACTAGAAATCCGAGAGATCAGACGAGGCGCTCTTCCCCATGCTCGGGGAGCCAGGCTTTGAGTATTTTCCACAGTCTCCCCTTAAATCTTCTGTCTTATAAAGTTCCCACTGCTCCTCCTGACAGATTGTTAATCACCTCAAAGTCTTTGCTGTCAGGGACACAGGCCAAATTTACAGGGCAGGAAAACAGCCCCGGATTTACGGGCTCCTCAGAGGTACTTCTCACTGCGCTTGGTCACCCGTCCTTCCCAAGAGGTTCCGGCTGCAGCAAGAGGGATTAAGATTAGCTCCTGGGAAAATGTGACAGGGCTGGGGGAGAGCAGGCCACGTGTCCTTCTCCAACAAGGTCGAGCCCCAGGCTGCTTCGGCATCAGGACCCGATTTAGGAGAAAGGGGTCCCTTCCCCTCCTAGTGTCCCTGAGAGGTCCATCCACACGGCCAACATCATGGGCTCTAAAAGCAACAAGAGTGCAAGGGCTGAGGAAACCCAGACACAGCACCTGGAGCCAGCGCCACCTGCTCCCCACTCCGTTTCCAAAGTGGGGAACCCAAGGTCAGGGTTGGTGGATGAAAGAATGGGGGCTGCAGTCACACTGGCAACCCAGCACGAGAACGTTCTTTTTGCAAGGATGCCTGATTTAGAGCAGAATTTTCACTTCCTTATCTTTCTGATGATTGCATAAGGAATGGAGGCCCTGGAGGTGGGGACGAACCCCACTCGAACTGCCCTCCAGGACTGCCTTCTCTGCATACTGTCCTGTTCCCAAAGGGTCTTGGGAACCAAGGATGATGCTGCTGGTCTTTCTTGAAAAGGAAATCCGTCTCCAGCAGCCCCTCCAAAGTCCTCCCACGTCTCCTTCAGGACGAGCCGTGAAGGATGCACAGGACACTCTGGGGCTTCGCTACAGCCCCCAGCTGTCCCAGGTGCAGACTCCGGGAGCCTTTCCTTAGCCTCCCCTCCTCGGTGACTTGCAGGCTGACCCCCGACTCACCCGGCACAACCCTTTCTCCACATCCAGTTTTCTAAGCAGCTGCCGAGCCTGAGGCCCCACGACCTGCGGGGGAGGCGAAAGCCGGCCCCTCCCCAGCACTGCCCCCGCCTCCTGCTACCTGCGTCATCGTCGGGGGTGGTGGGGGGGGAAATTCCCTAGAGCAGGTGCAGCGTCATGAGCTGCCCTCGCTGCAGACCCATGAGTCCCCCGACTCCCTCCCACCAGGACCGCCTGTGCAGTTGGTCACCAGCTTCACGGCTCCTGTCTCTGGGATCCTGCCTGTCCTCTCCCGGCCCCTGTCCCGCCTCCACCCTCCCCCGTGGGATCCTCCAGCCCTGCCCTCCACATGCAGCCAGAAGGGGCTTTGCAAAACACAAAGCGGATCCTGTGGACCCCTGCCCAACTCCCTGCAGGGGCTCCCCCAGCTCTCGGGGAACCTCCACCGCCCTGCTTGGTGCCCCAGGAGGGGCAGTCTCAGCCATCCACCCCACGCCTCGCCGCCCCTCCCTGCCACACTCCCCTCCCTACATCCCCGCAGGCTTGTTTCGATGTCCGTCCACTTTGGGACGCTCAGTGACGCCTCCAACTCCACACCCCAACGGCCTGTGTCCACTCCACATCAGGGGCCGCATCTCCCACGCCGGCACCTCCCTCCCCCCGATCCTGCTCTCACTCACTCGGGCCCTGGCTTCGGGGCATACCCCCCTCACATGCCCCTGGCAGAACCAGGATTAGAAAGGAGGTGGGGACACTGAACCCCACTCCCACCTTCCCCATTGACTGTGACCTTGGACCTTCCCTCTCTGGCAAATGTGGCAATTTCCTGTGGAGGTTTCTCCGGTGCCGGCTCTCTCACCTCCACCCCCAGATCCAGCCTTCCCACCCTTCTCCCTTCCCGGGTGTCTCAAAGCCACCCACAGCTCTCCATCCCGCTCAGCAGCCCTGGCTCCAGCCTGGGGGGCCGCAATACGCCCCCCTCCCTGGGCTCTGTCCCCTACAATCCACGGGCAGCCAGAGTGACCTCTACGAAATGCAAACCTGGTCCACACCCCACCTTAAACCCATCAGTGCCCCCCATCGCTGCTCCGAGGTCGAAGTCAAGACCCCTCCTGCTGGTCTAGGAGCCACCTCTCACCACGCTCAGCCTCTCTGCACTCCAGCCAGGTCGCCTCTCTGCCACTCATGCTCCTGGACTCCCTGTGCCACCAGGCCTTTGCACCTGCAGTTCTGTTCTCCCAGAGCACCTTCTCTCCCTGCTTGGCCTGGTTAACTCTTAGTCATTCTCTCCTCAGGCCTCATCCCACAGGCCCTGGAGGAAGCCCTCTGCATCTTCCAGGGCAGCCCAAGGACCCCCCACCCCACCCTGTGAAGAGGTGAGGCTCAGAGAGGCTCAGTGTCCTGCTCAGGGTCCCACAGCCCTGGCAGAAGCAGAGCTGAGCGGCTCAGGCTCATACAACTTAAAACCGATCAGGGAGCCACCTCCCGTCTTCCTTCCTTCCCTTCCTTCCTCTTTCTGCCGGTTCCCCTGCTTCTCAGCCATCTTGGCAGACACAGGGTGCCAGGCCCGGGGCCCTGGCAGCCGGGGAGGATGCAGCCACCCAACCTCCTCCACGGAGCTTCAGACATGGTGTCTTTCAACCTCAACAACACTGGACACCTGGGGGCACGAGCTTCGGTCTGAGCCCCAGCTCTGGGATGCTGGCCAAGGCGCACCACCCTCTGTGCCTCAGTTTCTCCGTCTGTAAGCCAGGGCAATGGGCACAACAACAGCTAACCCAGTGCTGGGCACACATCATCTCAGCCCACCCTCACCGCCACCCTGTGAGGCAGGTGCTATCACCACCTCCATTTTATAGATGAGGAAACCAAGGCGGCTCCAAGATGGCCCCCAAGGAGCCCTGTCTCCTGGTATTCACGGCCCTCCAAGTGTGGGGTGACCTAGGGACCCACTTCTACGGAAGAGAACACAGCGGCAGTGATGGGATGTCCCTGGTGAGGTCTGGCTACGGAAAGATGGCGGCCCTGTCTCCCCCTCTCTCACCCGGCCATCTCGCTCTGCAGGAAGCCTGTGGCTGCCGTGTGGGAGCAGCCCTGTGGGTGAGTCCCGGAGAGACCTCCAGCCAAAGGCCAGAGAGGACCCCGAGGCCTGCCGCTGACAGCCAGGGCAGTGAGCTTGGAGGCAGGGCTCCCCAGGTGGGGCCTTCAGAGTCCCAGCTGACGGGAGCCCACAAGCCCCACTAGGGTGCAGCCAGATCCTGATCCCCAGAATTGGTGCCATAATAAACACTTGTGGCTTCAAACTGCTAGGTCTTGGGGTAATTTGTTACGCGGCCAGAGCTAACTAATACAGAGGCCGAGAGAGACCGATGAGCTGCCCAGAGTCACCCAGCTGTGAATCCAGACTGTGACCCCAAAGCTGTGCTCAGAGTCCCTACCCAACACAGCCCCCCTTCTCTGCGTCAGTTTAACTGTGAGAAGTGACTCCCCAGGGACAAAGTCACCTGCCATCGGGAAAGGAACGCACCTGTTGTCGAAGAAGGCACGGATGATTTTGGATCGGATAGGGTTGAGGTCCAGGTCCGGGACGTTGTTGAAGTTCTCCTTGCTGGGAGCCAAGGCAGAGAGCACCGGGAAGAGAGCGAGCAAAGAAAGCGGGTGTGAGACCAACGTTCATCACTCATCAGGCTACGGTTCCATCCTGAGCAGGCCCCCCAAGAACAGTCCTGAGGCAGGGCTGGGGTCCGCAGCACGGATGCGCCTCCTCCCCTACCTTTGGACTGGCAGGAGCAGGGAAGGGCTCGGGGCATAAGATGCCTCCGTGAATCCAACAAATGCCCTGGACATCCACCTCCAGAAAAGTGCAAGGACACAGACATGCCCCTCATTCTGAGGGCAGGCCCCCAGGCAGGCCCACCACAGGCCCCTGCTTTCGCTGTTCTGGAATCAGAGCAGCAGGGTGCCGGCTTGAAGATCTGGAAAACAGCCTGACAGGTTCTCAAGAGGTTAAAGGCAGGGTTACCATGTGGCCCAGTGACTCCACTCCCAGGCATACACCCCAGAGAAATGAAAACATACGTCCACATAAGAACCTGGACACGAACCTTCGCGGCAGCGTTATTCCCAACAGCCACAAAGAAGAAACACATGAACTGTTTGACAGCTGGTAATTGGATAAATAAAATGTGGTCTATCCACACAATGGAATATTATGCAGCCATAAAAAGGAATGAAAGACAGCTGCATTCTACAACACAGACGAAACTTGGAAACATGCTACTAAGAAACCAGACACAAAAGTCCACATGGTGTATGATTCCATTTATATGAAATGTCCAGAATAGGTAAATCCACGGAAACAGAAAGTAGGTTAGTGGCTGCCGGGGGCTGACGGACTGGGGGCGATGGGGAGTGACAGCTAAGGGTACAAGGTTTCTTCCTGGGGTAAGGAACATGTTTAAAATTGACTGTGGGGATGGACCCCAACTCTAAGTATCCTAAAACCACGGAACTGTGCATTTTAATGGGTGAGTTGTAGGGTATGTGAATTGTATTTCAGTAAAATTGTTACAAAAAAAAAAAAAAAAGATGCTGGCTGGGGGCAGGAGGGGCGAATTTCAAACATAGCGCTGGGTCCTAGAGGCGGTGGGTCTGCGGCCCGGAGGCGGCAGGTCCCTCGCAGCCTGACCTCCCACATGGGCCGTCCTGTGTTCTAGAATCTGCTTCCTGCTCACCTTCTTCTGTTCCATGGACTTCAACGGGCAATGGCTTTGGAAGGGCCCCAGGTCACCCGGGCGGGCGAGGTGGAAGGAGAGCAGCGACTTAAAAGAACGCCCAGGGGTGAGAGATGCATCGGGTTTGGGACTCAAAACGAGGGCCGACCCCACCGGCAGCGGGGGATGCGGCCGGTCCACAGAATCAGGCAGGGTCTGGTGAAGATGCCGTGAATGCACGGCTGGCCCGTCCTGCCTCCACCTCACAGACGGGAGCCCGATGCTCGGGTCGCGAGGAGAAGGGGGACCTGGCCCAGGGCCGCATCCCGCACTGCTCGCTCCTCGCGGCGCTGCCTCCCGTCTCTCCCCCAGCGCTCCTTGTGGCATCCGGGCAAACTGAGGAGCGGGCGGCAGCAGACACCAACCCTGAGACTCGTGAGAGCCCAGTTCTGAAGGAGGGGGACGCTCAGAACAGTTGGCCCCGGGGGCTGGCGTGTTATTTTGCTATTAAAGGGGATGCCGTACTGATGCGTGTTACAGTGTTGACGAACCTCGAAACCATGATGCTGAGGGAAAGAAGCTCGACACAAAAGGCCGCATATTATACGGCTCCATTTATAGGCAAAGACCTGAACAGACAAATCCACAGGGACGGAAAGGAGACGGGTGGCTGCCAAGGCGATAGGGGGTGATGGCTGACAAGCACAGGGTTTCTTGGGGGTGAAGAAAATGTCCTAAAACTGATCGTACGCTTTAAGAGGGTGAATTGTACAATATGTAAATTATATCTCAACAAAGCTGTTTTGAAATTTCCCTAAAATATTTTTAAAAGCCAAAAAGCAAACAAACCCCGCACTAGGACTCCGTTTATATAAAGAACGAAAGCGCCGACACTGACTCACGCCATGGGAAGTCAGGATAACGGCCAGCTATCTTCAGGGATGTGACCGGGACGGAGCCCGAGGAAGCTTCTGGAGGCTGGGAATGTCCCGCTCTTGATCTGGGTGTGGGGTCCTGGCGTGTTCAGTCTGTGAAAGCTCGTCTCGCGATGACCAGTCACTTTTCTCCGTGCGTGTTATAGTCCCCACTGCCCTGGCACGCCCAGCTGTCCTCCCCTTTCTCCTCAGTAGTGGGAGGCGACCATGGGAGGTGGTCAAAAGCCCAGGGGCCCTGGGCGGGAACAAGTCAGAGCAAAGGGGCCACGTGGAGCTTGAGGGAATTCTGAGAGACAGACAGGACGCAGCCAGCTGCTTGTGTTTCATCAGTGCATGAGCCCTCAGCCCCTCTGGCTTTCATCGGCCAGGGCGTCTTGGCTACTGCTAACCCCTCCTCAGCCTCGGTTTCCTCATCTGTGAAGCGGGTGCCTCTGGAATCAGACTTGGGTTCTCCCTGGCTCTGCTACCTGGGCCAAGTGGCTTAGCCTCTCTGAGCCTCAGTTTGCTCCTCTGGAAACAGGAGCCTCAAAGGGTTGTCATGTGTTCATGTGAGACAAAGTCTGGAGCACACTTAGCATGGTGCCCGGGGAGGAGGGAGTGCTCCCCAGATGGAAGCTCCAGACACAGCCCCCGAGCTCATGGGGACGGGGATCCCATGATTTCCACAGCAGCATGCCTCCATACCCGTGCACCATCGGGGCAGCACAGGTGAATGAGCAGCTGAGTGGAAGGGATGGTGGGTGCGGGTGGGGCTTGACCCCTCGGTTCCGTCTGCCCTGAGCACCCAGGCTGCACCCAGCTCAGCTCCCTCCCCAGGCGTCCAGACCCTTCGGCCACCCCCAGGAGTTCTCCATCCACAGAGTCCTGGGGCTGCTGGAAGGATCAGATCCGGGGACACACCGGGAAGCGGACGTGAGTCTGGTTAACTCCCAGGAGGGAAGAGAGGCCTCAAAGGAGGAAGCTGCAGGTTCCAGGCAGCTAGGAGAAACCCGGTCCCCATGCTGTGAAGGTGGCAAGAAGGACCCACCACCGTGAGACCCCACAAAAGGCCAGAGGGACGTAGGGCTGACCCAGGAGGGAGAGCAGGCAGCAGTGCCCTGGGAGAGAGGGCGGAGGGCAGAACCACCTCGCAGACCAACCAAGTGTCTGAGAAGGAAATTGACAACAAAGAGGCCTGACTCTCCAGTGGCAGCAGGAGGGGAGGCAGACGTGGGAAACCGCTGGGGGCAGGTGGCCGGGTCCTGGCTCACAGCCCCTGGCAGGTCCGTGCTGATGTCTGACATCCAGCTGTCTTTGCTCCATCTCCCCTAGGCACCTGCTAGACCCACACTAGAATCTCCCCTCTCCCTCCCCACAGGCACCTTACTGACTCTCAGTTTCTTACAGAAGCCTCAGTTGCCTCATCTGTGAGTTGGGTGCACACCCAGCACCTCCCGTATCCCAGGGATGTGAAATCTCGCACACCCAGGGGCCAATCCGGGCTCTGCCCCTGACCGAGCCACGGCACATCCCGGAGCCTTGGGACTTCTCATGTATAAAATGGGGATCCTGGGAATATCCAGGGAGTATCACGAGGTTAACGAGATGGATGCATATAAGGTGTGCAGCATCCTGCCTGACACCCGGTGAGCTCTTAATTTAAAACTAATTTTACTAATAAGAGAAACCGCAGCCACCGTTCTGTGTACTCCCAAAGTGTCGGGGACTGTTGTAAGAGCTTTATATTATCATCCTGTAAGGTAGGAACTTATCCCCATCTTAAAGATGATAAAACTGAGGTAGAGGTGAAGAAGCTTCTTATTGCTAAGAGCGACTGACAGGTGGCACGGGGAGGCCTGGAGGGGACAGCAGCTCACGAGAGTCAGGGCTGGCTGGCAGTCCCTGGGGACACTCCAGGGACCTGCCCACCTCCTTTTTCAACAAGTTGACTTGGGCTTTGAGCCCAGAGCCTGAGACCAGCTAACTAGAGCTTAATGGCAGCTTAATGCTCCATCAGGGCTAGTTTCGGTCTTATTTCCCTTCCTCTCACCTGCCCCGAGGTGCCCACTGGGCAGGTTGAGCCGGCTCAGTGGAAGGTGCCTCAGCTGTGGGAACAGCTCGGCTTCACCCGAGCCGCCCGTAGGCTGGGGGCAGGTCCCTGCTCTCGGGCCACAGCTGACGCAAGGTGGCCAGTGAGTGGTCCAGCAGGGAGGGGCTCACCCACGAGGGCTCCAGGGCACGTAACTTCCGCCCTTCTCCAAGGGTTTTAAATTTCCCCCCCGGCATCTGAGGGCTTTCACCGTGAGAGGCGGTGCTCACTCAGCATTTAGCTTTAATCACCCCCACACACCCACTTTACAGGCACGAAAGTGAGGCCCAGAGAGGGGACATGACTAAGCCACAGTCGTGCAGCGAGGAGAGGAGCTTTGAATCCGGTTCTAACCACCCTGGGGACTTCCTCACACTGGCTACTGCCTTCGAGTCGCATGTTGTTTTTACTATAAAGAGAGAATGAGAGATCTCTGTTGGACATCTGTTCCCACCCAGCCCAGAGAGGCCCCATCCGGGACTCAGAACAAGGGTACGATAAGCGTCTGGCCCACGAGGGAAGGAAAAGCCTGAAAAACCACCGAGGGTGGGCCGGCGGGCTCGTCCTCAGCCCCGAGGTGTGGGTTGGTTTCCGGCAGCGTGTGAGGCTCAGCTCCACTGCAGACTTCTCTCTGCAGGTTCTGGGCTTGGGGCTGCCCTCAGCCACGCCAGGGCGCACCGACCTCCGAGCTGAGGAGGCAGCAAGGCCCCAACCCAGCCTGGGACGCCAGCCTCCCTGCTCCCTGCTGGTCCAGGGCCCCCTGCAGCATCGAGGAAGGCCACTGGGGTCTTTCCTCTGCAGGGCGCCTGCCGGACTCTCCCGACCCCACCTCCCCGTACTGTTCAGCATCTGACGTTTCCCACATGGGGCCGTGAGAGAGTAGACACTCGGGAAGCTGGGGCCCCAGGGGACTCGTGAAGGAGGGACCACATCTCTTTCAGCGTGCATCTTCCCAGGCAGAGCCGAGCTGCTCCAAGTGCGGTCCCTGGACCAGCAGCGTGAGCATCACCTGGGAGCTCGTGAGAAACACAGAGTCTCAGCCGCCCCAGAGCTGCTGAATCAGAACTTGTGTCTTAACACGCTCCCCAGGGCATTTGTGTGTAAGTTAATGTTGGAGAAGCACTAAGGATGGCCTAAAGGCACAAGTTGGCTCTCCCATCCCCATGCCTTTGCTAAAAGGTTCTGACAAGAAAGGCCTGGTCCTCTTGTCCACAGGCAAATGCCTCATTCAAAAGCTGGGGCAGCATCACCGACATCATTCCTCCTCGTCACACACAGGCTTTCTCCCCCTCCCATAACTGCTCCCAGGACTCAGCTGCCCTCCCAACACCTGTGGTTTCCTTAACACGTGGGGAGCAACCAGCATTCCAGCCCCTTTGACGTGCCAGGCACTGTTCCAGTGCTGGCAGCAGCAGTGAATGGGACGGCCACGACCCCTCCTGGGATTCTGGCGGAACAGAGAAGGAAAACAGTCTCCCAGGCAGTGACGAGCACTTTGCAGACGAACCAGCAAAGTACAAAGACCGCAGTGGGGTGGTCAGGAAAGGTCACGGCAAAGGTGACACACGAGCAGGGACCTGAAGGAGGCGAGTTCTCAACTCCAGGGAGCATGTGGGGCTGTCTGGAGACATTCTGGCCGTGACACTGGGAAAGAATTACTGGCATTGAGTGGGCAAAGGTCAGGGATGCTGCGTACATCCTACAGGACGTGACCCCCCTCCCCCCAGAATTCTCCAGCCCCAAGAGCCAACAGAAACTCTGCTCCAGGGAAAAGCATCCTAGAAAGAAGGGACAGTGCATTCTAGAGCTCTGAGGGAGGAAGAGCAAGAATGTCCACGTGGCTGGAGCAGAAAGAGCAAGACGGTCAGGAGGTCAGAGGGGCAGAGGGCCATCACATGGGGTCTGTGGGACACGGAGCGGCCTCGGCGGCTCTCACTATATTTCACTCGGCAAGATGGACTGTTTTGAGCAGAGACGTGCCATTTTAGATCCCCCATCCACTACCACAGGTCTATACGGTGTGGGGCGGGGGCAGTGAGAACAGAAGCAAGGGTCCGGGAAGGAGGCTGCTGCGGTAAGGCAGCTGAGAGTCCACGCAGCCCAGATGGGACGTCTGGGAGGACAGCTCCCTGGGGGACACGTTAAGCGTGACATGCCTTCTGGACATCAAGTGGATGGGCAGTTGCTACCGGAGTCTGGAGTTCGGAGGAGACGTCCTGGCCCGAGGTGTAAACTTGGGAGTCAGCCTCCGGGTGGAGTCACGAATGTGTATTTTATTTCAAAGACAATGGAAGGTCTCTGTGGTCTGCCCCCCAGCTCTCCTCTCATCACTCCCCACCCAGGCTGACGATGGCCCGTCTCCCAGCCTCTGCACTGGCGGCTCCCTCTGCCTACGGCTCCCTTCCCTCCTCTCTTCACACACCGGCTCCTTCTCCCCATCTTGCTCCCAGCGCCTACGGGGCCACCTCGGAGGCACCTTCACTGACCACCCATCCCGAACTGGCCCTCTCTGCCCTGCCTCCTTCTTTCACCACGACATGTAATGAACTGCTGCTAGGCTAGTTACCTCCCTGGCACTCACACGTGCGCACACACAGACACACAGACAGACAGACAGACACACAGACAGACACACAGACAGACAGACATACACACACACACCCTGGAACAAAAGCCCCCCACAAGGCAGAGGGAGCCTGACTTCTCATTCAGCATCCTCGCGGAAGGCCCTTAACAACCTGCTTTTGAAAATAAGGACTGAGTTGGTATTAAACTTCCTAGGAACGAATCTCTAAAACGTCTTTATGTGAGCACCCGCTAATAAATCGAGGACCACTTAGCTTCTCCCTGCTTTGGGGGACCCCTTGGCATCCTTTCACACCAAACCGACCCCTTCCAGGTCCTCCTTCCCACAGCAGCCCTCACGCTAGCATCTCACCGGAGGGAGCAGAGGCGAGAGCCCCTGTGGCTCCCGGGGGGGTGTACAAGCCTGTGGGTCTCCCTTTTCAAATACATGTGATCATCCCAGCAAGGCTGTCCAGGGGGCACTTGTCAGCTCTGGGACACATTAAGTACAGCCAGCGGAACTGCCCGACACCCTGGGCAGGCCGCGGCTCACTGTCATGAGGACTTCTTAAAAAAAATCCTGTAAATTTTTAGCTCTTTGACAGGTTAAAAGCAAAGTGAATGGATGAGAAAGCGACTTAATTTGGAGAAAAGCCACAGGGTCACAGACGTGTGGCGCTCCGGCTCTTCTGTCAGCCAGCTCTGTTTCAGAACCCCAGCCCCGCTGTGTGACCCTTAACCTCTTTGGCCTCAGCCTCTTACTCGGTGAAATGGGGTAATGGTGTGAACTTCACAGGGCTCCTGAGACCCTCAGAACACGCAGGTGAGCAGTCAGCCCGGAGCCTGGCACACGTCAGCATCCGGCGGATGGCAGCCGCCGCTCCCGTCGATGCACGTGGTGGGGCTAACCTCCAGCTCCCTAAGCAAGGGAAACGCGGCCGCGGGTCACGGGACAGGACCTAGAGCTACGACTTCTGAGGGGGCGCTGGTGTCTGGCCCATCGGAACGGTGCTCTGCGCCCTGGTGGCCTTCAACCATGACCCCTGCCTCCTTTTTTCCCCCCGTGTACGTCTGTGGTTGCCTTCCTCCCAGGCATCGCTCCACCCTGGGTGGTCTGAGGAATCTAGAAATGTCTTCGCCGCATGGCTCTGTCCCACCAGGCCCCACGGGGGCCTGCACCACTAGGTTTGGAGTATCCCATGGCGTCTGTTTCCGGGCATTGCTGAGCCCGTCACAGTGCCAACAGGAAGTTAAATGTTGCTGTTTGACACACTCACCAGTTAAGTTTCCCAACTAAAGAAAGAAAAAGTGCGAGAAGCCTGACTGTATTTTCTTCACTGTCTGAATTTAGTGTGCTTTAATGGGTTTCCTCATGGAGGGTCTTCCCCGGTAGAAGAAAAGCTTTGGGGACAAGACAGAAGACTCTGCAGCGTGGGTCCTCAGTGAACACGTCAGAGGAAAGCTCCTATTCAAGCGTGCCACCAAGAGGCCTCAGAACTCAGGGTTCCCTGGTCCGGGTGCACTCAGGTTTTGGGGGTCCTGAAACATATATAATTGGGGGACCCTCTTCAAGAAAAAGGATGCAGCATTAGGAATTTTTTTTAAAAATCAGGCGCTGGGCCTTGTAAGAAACCCCTCCAGTGAGGGGCCCTGAGGCATGGTTTTCAAGGCCTCAGGGTAACCCCCCCTGGACATGCCAGATGATTTTCAAAAAGACGAGGAACCTGACCCAATGTTGGCCAGAAATGGTGGGTTGAGATTAAAATCAACTTTGGCACTTTCTACCTTGTGGGATTATTTTTTTAAGCTATATTCAATTTATCAAAGTCACAAGTTCAGCAAGTCAGAGCTTCGCTCAGCGGCTTACAAATCTTCCCAGACTGGGGACGAAGCAGCAGGTCTGAACAGCCACTTTGCTTCTAAGGAGTCTGTGCCCTCAAGGGATTCCGAAGCCCCCTGGGGGATCTAAGCAGCTCCCAGGCACCTCGGCTCTCTGAGCAGGAGGGGCGAAGGGAGCTGCACCCCTCACCCTGCACAGACTGGGGTGCTGGGGGCCTTGCTCAGGGAACCCTGGTCAACACCTTTCTCATGGGGAACGTCCCCACAACCTGGCCAGCTCCCACCAACAGGCCTCTCAATGCTCAAGAGATGAACCCTTTCTGTGATCTGAAAGCCCAGCCTGCTCAGGGCCCCCTGGACAGCCCCTGGATGGCCCCAGGGATCAGAGGGGTTGAAGACCCAGCCTGGGGCCACCCAGGAAATCATTGGCAGGTGGGGATGGCGCCGGGGACCAATCACAGCCCAGGGCCCCTTCTCCCGCCCGCCCTGGGAGGATGGGCAGGAAAGCCCAGGGGCCCTTCTCCAGGCCCTGCAGTTCCGGGAGAAGGAGGCACTTCCTGCACGCCCGTTTGCATAAGAGCTACTGCATAAGAGCTACTGCGGTCTGTCACCTCCCTCCTGCAGGCCGGGCCTGGCTGTCACCGTGTGCAGCCGACCCTAACCTCCCAGGAGAGACTGAGACACTGGAACAGGGGTGGCTGTGATGGAAATTATGCCCCACCACCCCAGGACGTTAGGGTAGAGGGTCCTCAGATGGCAGAGTGGGGAGACAGGTCCTCAGAGGTCACCTACAAGTCAGGGCAATGCCCCCAGCTTCCTCACAGAGGGATCTCAGCACAGGGTTCAAATCCCAGCTCCGCCACGTCTGAGCTGTGTGACCCGGGGCCAGGTACATGGCCTCTCTGAGCCTTACTTTCCCATCTGTAAAATGGAGAGAACAGGTGTTCCTAGCACTACTTCCAGTGGGGTTTATAAGACTGAAGTAACATGCTCGAATCATAATAGCTTATCTTTGTGAACGGTTCCTATGAATTCCTTCACCGGAACTACGTAAACCGTACGAGGGAAGTCCCATTAACAACAATGGGTCTCGTGTACACCATGCATGACGGGTTATAAAGAACTTCTCTAGTCATTATACTCACTCACTTGTTCCTCACTTCTTTGCTCACTCATGCGCTCGTTCATTCATTCATTCAACCAACTATTCCAGAGCGTTTGCTATGTTACAAGCCCCAGGCTCAGCACTAGAACTGGAGAAAAAGACCCAGTTCCTGCCCCCCCCCCCCCCACAGTCTGTTAGGAGAGGTTGGGGGGGCAGTTAAGATTCTGTGCGGTAAATGTTGGGATGGGGCACCCCTGGGAGGAGGCTGTGGGGGTGCAGGGGCCGGAGGGGAACATTGGAGGAAGTCCACACGGAGACTCTGCAAAGCAGAGGCCAGCATCTGAAGACCCTGGTGGGCTCCGGTTACAGAGCGTGGACACGACCTGGAGGGCGCTGGGGAGCCCCCGAGGGCTGGGGAGCGGGGCCGCTGGCTGGTCCGGGCAGGTGCACTCGGGGCTTGTGCGAGGGCGGGTGTGGAAGGGCCATGTATATGGCGGTCCTGGGGTGGGCATGCAGGAGAGGGACCGATGGGGTCCCAGGTTGGGGGGCAGAGCCCTCACTTCCCAAGCCCTGGCCTGGCCTCTGAGGGTGGGCGTAGGAGCCGCTCAGTGCCCGCGGGGAGCAGCCCCCCGAGCCTGGAGGGCCCCCTGGGCGCTGTCCTTGGTGCTGGGCGAGGCCCACCTGACCACGACCACCCCCGCTTGTCAAAAATGCAGAGTCCCAGGGCCCGTGCCAAACCTGTGACTCAAAACCTGTGTTTTAATCAGGTTCCCAGGTGACTCAGGCACACGCTGCACCCACCATCCGCGGGGGAGGCAGAAACAGGTGTTTATGTTACCCGATGTGATGACAAATGCTCTGAGGGCTACAGGGAAAAAGAAATGGGGCCTGGAGAGCCTGTCGGGGAGCCGGCCGGGTCTGGAGGGAGGGCCGGACGGACTGTCCTGCAGAAGTGCTGTTTCCCTGAGACCCAACAGAGGTGCTGGATTTTGTCAGAGACAGGTGGGCAAGAGGAGGCTCCAGGCTCCAGGAGAGCGGGGTGGGGGCTCTGAACTCTGTCACAGACATCTGAGGCCTGGCAGCTGGGGGACCGGGTGGGGGCTTCAGGCTGGTTGGTGGGGGACAGAGACCAGCAGCATGTGCTGGGCACTTAGTATGACTCAGGCACTGTGCTCGCCACCCCAGGACCGGAGGCTCAGTGTGGTCCAGGGACCCACAACACCACCACTTGTCAGAAATGCAGAGTCTCAGGCCCCGCCCCACTGGAGCCAAAGCTGCATTTTAGGAAGACTGCTGGGTGATTCGCGCACACACTTAAGCTGCAGAACCCAAGTCTCAGGACGTCCTTGCAAAGGCCGAAGAGGAGGCGCTGGGTAACACAGGGGCTCAGAGGCTGGAAGCTCAGAGGGGAGGGGTCTTCAAGGGCACTGTAGCCTCCTTGTCACACGGTGCCTGCACTCCCCACCTCCACTCCCAGCCCAGGAACAGACGGCCACCGCCTGGGCATCTCAAGGCGGGTTTCACAACCTCACGGACAAGTGGAAGGAGGAGAGTCCTGTCTGCCAAACGCCAAGGAACCCAGCTCGGAGCAGAGTCGTCCTGCACGCATCTGTTAATCTGTCATGCTCAAATCAAACCCCAACGACCATGCTCACTCTACAGACGGGGAGAGAGGCTCAGAGAAACAAAGCAACTGGCCCAAAGTCACACAGCCAGTGACACGGAGGATTCGAATACAAGCTGTCTCCCAAGTCTGGGTTTTTGCTTCTGCTTCCTTCCAGTCTGAAAATTAAATGCATGTGGAATTTGAACCTAAAGCCTTGCCCCAGCCGAGACCCAGAGACCCCAGACCCATAACAACAAGAAGCCCAAGGCAGCTTGTTAAAGGGCTGGGGGCGTAGCTTAAATGGGGCCGCCCCTTCACACACACCCCACCGTGAGCTGCATGCGGTCGTGTCCACTAGTGCAAGTGTCGAGCCGCTGGCACAGAACACGTGCGAAGGAAGGAAGGATGCTCTGGCACCTCCACGTTCCAACATCCAGCATGCACGGGTGTCACCTCCTGTTCCACCTCAAGGGCTTCCCACCTGCACTCACCCCTCGGCCCACGGCCCCAGGAGAGCCCACCTTGCCCTGGGAGACCACTCCACCCGCCACCCCGGCCAAGCTGGGCAGATGCCCCAGCCCCACTCGCTCACAGCCCTGGGAAAAGACAGTTTGCATCTCTGGCCCCTGGCCATGGTGATTGGCTCAGATCTGGGCACGTGACCCCATCTGAGTCAATGAGAAGCAGGTGGCTTTTTGCTGAGATGAGTAGAATTAAAAGGTGTAGATCCTGATTGTGTTTAATTCTGCCGTGGATACAATCAAATTGAGACCAGAGGCCACAAGAACCTTGAGACCGCCAGGATCTGAAATGGATGCTTTGAGAATACACTGCACTGGATTAACAATGTGCCTTTGTCCAGACAAGAGGAAGTGGCTATTGACATGTCAGGGTCCATAAAACCCAGGTGAAACTTCAGTCTGTTTACTAAAGAGAAGGAAGTTATCCTGGACGAGGAGAGGGTTTGTTTTGAAGTCCCAAGACCGTAACCTTGAGACTCGAAATGTTTACTTCAGGCAACTACATCTGTTAGAAAGTTTGTGGTAGAGAACTATTCACTTGTGTGGGAAACTCTTTGCTATAATTCAGCCTGAAGCTTCCTCATCAATTCTGTGATGATCAACTTGCTGACCAGGACACGGCACTCACCTCGATCTAAATAACGCCACCACCATCTAAGACTGAACACACTCTCCTGGGGTTAGGGACACAGTTCAAGGCATTCTTCCCCAGAAAAAAGTAACCTACATAGCTTCTTAAAAATTAAGGTTAAAAACACAACACAGGGGCCGTGGCGTGGTGGCTAAGTTCGGCACTCCATTTTGGTGGTCTGGGTTCGCAGGTTCAGATCCTGGGTGCAGACCTAATGACTCGTCAGCCATTTTGTGGCAGTGTCCCACATATAAAGTGGAGGACGACTGGCACAGGTGTTAGCTCAGGGCTAATCTTCCTCAGCAAAAAAAAAAAAAAACAACAACAAAAAACCCTGCAATGTAGCATTTTCCTTGACAGAAATCTGAGGCTGCTGCCCACCATCTTACCTGAGGCTGGAACTACTAGCACAGAGGAAGCAGAGTCGAGAGTGGGGCCTCATGTCAACATGGGAGCCCCCAAATCCAGCTGCCCCACAACTGACTCATCTTTGGGTGCCCAGCAGTGGGCATGATGGTGGCATTTAACAGGTCCTCAGTGTGTGTCTGGGGTTCCAAGCACAGAGGCCAGCAGCATGCTCCGTGTGAGGAGTCAGAGCAAGGCAGGGGGGGCCCACGAGCTCTTCACTCCCACCCTTGTCCTCGCTCTGGTTCTAATCTCCCGATCCCAGTAGGAGCAGATGTGGCTCCCTCCCTCCTAGGTGAGAACATCTTGTCCAGAAGGGACCAGAAGAGCTAAAACAAGTACAGGTTTGCCTCAGGCAAGGGGGCAACCCAGGGGCCCTTCCAGAGCCACCTGCACTCAGGGAAAGGGGTGAATGGGCAGAGAAATCCCAAGGGCCGCCACCCACCCAACACCAAACCCCGCTCCAGATCTTACCGAATGGTGGGCTGGTCTCCGCTCAGCTGCTTAAACCGTCGGTGGAGCTGCTCGATCTGGTCTGATGAGACTGAAGAGGAGAAAGACAACAGAGAGAAGGGCATCACGGACCACCGAACTCAGAGCCACGGGAGGGAGGTGGAGACCCCTCTGCCTCATCCCCGCCCCCCGTCTGTTCACTCTCTGGCCGTCTCTCCCCACAGCAAAACCGAGTGCAGGAGGACAGAGCAGAGGGTCTCCCGTTCCTCCTGGTAACGCGGCTCTGGGGCCGCTAGTGCTGTCTCCCTCAGCAAGGATGCAACTGCTCCCAGCATCCACAGCCCCCGGGACAGGACGCACACGAACCAGGCGATTTTCTCCTTCCCCAGCCCACTAAGGAGACCACATCCACTTGTCTGCCCTTCTCCTCTCCATCCGTGAAGATGCTGTTTCCCCAGCTGAGAGAGGGGATTTGTAGAGTCTGTATGAAGAGGCGGAGGAGTGTAGAGGGGAGAGGCTGGTTTAGGCGGGAGCTGGAAGAGACGTGAGGGCCCTGTAGTGAGAAACGTGTGGGGGATCTGGTGCAGCAGAGAAGCGAAGGAAAAGAAATGGGATTTTGAGAACTTCTGCCGTCGACAAGGCATTTTGATTCCCCCAATAGTTTCAGAAAACCAAAGCACACGAGGGGTTGTTTAATGATCATTTTTGGCTGGTGGCCTTGTTTCTGCCACAGCTAAGACTGGACCTTGTGGGCTCCAGGTTTTCTAAGGGTTCCAGCCACACGTGAGTGCTGATTTTACGAAATGCACAATATTAACGCTTACAGGCACCTTCTCACTCCATCATCAAACAACCCTATGACTGAGCAGTCATGTCTTTGTTTTATAATTTGAAAACTGCAGCTCTGAGTGCTTACGATCACACAGAGGCTGGTGCTGGCTGGCAAGTACTCATTAGGATGCCGACCGGTACTGAGGGCTCGCTGTGTGCCAGGAGCACATCTCCACACATCAGCTCATGTCTTCCTCACCCCCTGGGAGGGGGCTGTATCCCCATGTTACAGATGTCGAAGCTGACACTCGGAAAGGCTGGGTAACCCCTGAGGGCAGCTTTCTAGAGGGAAATATGGTCATGTGTATGACATGGATGTCAGCAAGGACATTCACATACTTGATGGCCCAGCAATTCCACTCCCAGGTACGTACCCAACAGAAATGCATACTTGTGCTCAGCAGGCGATATGTAGAAGGATGTTCACAGCAGTGCGATGTGAATCACCCTAAACGGGAAACTGTCCAAATGCCCAGCAATGGCAGAACGGATAAAGTGTTCAGGTGTGGGCTATCCAAACAATGGAATAGTACACAGCAACGAAAAGGAACAATAAATATGCGCAATAACTTGAGTGAGTATCAAAAACATAACAACAAGCAAAAGAAAGCAGACCTGAAAGAGCACACACTTCATGATTCCATTTACGTCATGTCCAAAAACAGGCACAACTCACCCACAGTGTGAGAGGTCAGGAGAGATCACGTACTGTACAATTTCAACCATATGACATTGTGGAAAAGGCAAAACTACGGCGACAGTAACAAGATCAGGGGTTTCCAGGGGTTGGGGGGGGGCGAGGGATGAGCAGGCAGAGCACAGAAGATTTTGGGGCACTGAAACTACTCTGTGTGACACTATAATGGTGGGCACATGTCATTATACATTTGTCCGCACCCACAGAATGTAAACACCAAGAGTGAGCCCTAAGGTAAGACAGGGGCTCTGGGTGGTAATGACGTGTCAGTGCTGGTTCACTGATTGTATCAAATGTCCCACTCTGAGAGGGAGGCCGCGCATGCGTGGGGGCAGAAAGTATATGGGAACTCTCTATGCCTTCCGCTGAATTTTGCTGTGACCCAAAACTGCTCTAATAATAATAATGATGATGATGGTGATAATAAAGTCTTAATTAAAAATTTAAAAAGTCAGGATAGTGGTGACCCTTGAGGAGGGGATAATAATGTGAATGGAGCACAGGGGAGGGGGGCGGGGGGAGGCAGCCTCTGGGTACCAGCAATGTTCTTTCTGGATCCAGGAGTGAGTTACACAGTTGTGTTCTCAGAACCTTCATGGAACCGTATGCTGATAACTGATCCACTTTTCTGTTTGTGCTACTGCAATAAAAAGTTTACTTAAAAAACTCAGTAATTCCACTTGGCAAGAATTTATCCTGAAAAAATAAACCAAGCAGGTACAAAAAGATGAATACACAAATGTGTTTCCCTCTGCATTCTTTATAAGAGCTTAAAAACCGGACTTAACCCAAGTGCCCAGCAACCACCAACGGGCCACCTCATGGTACGTTCAGGCAACTAAAAAAGAGGCACGCTGCCTTTAAAAGTGACCCTTGTGTATTTGACATGAAAATTACATCCTACACAGAACGTTGTCTACAAACAGCTTCCTAGAAAAACAGCGTGACCACATGTTGGGGAAAATATATAAATACAGACAAATGTATATAAGTTATGAAAGAAAATTTGGACTTGATTTTCCCCAAAATAGCAATTACCTCCAATAAATGGATTAAGGACTTTGTTTTGCTTCGATTCATCTATATTTTCCAAATTTTCTCTAATATACAAAGTATATATATATTTTTAAGATTGGCACCTGAGCTAACATCTGTTGCTAACCTTCTTTTTTTTTCCCCCTTCTTCTTCCTCTCCCCAAAGCCCCCGGTACATAGCTGTATATTTTAGTTGTGGGTCCTTCTAGTTGTGGCATGTGGGACGCTGCCTCAGCGTGGCCTGATGAGCGGTGCCATGTCCGCGCCCAGGATCCGAACCAGCGAAACCCTGGGCCGCTAAAATGGAGCGTGCAAACTTAGCCACTCGGCCACGGGGCCAGCCTCCTATACAAAGTATATCTACTAGTCATGTAATGAATATGTTAAGCACACAATAGGGTCCCCTTCGGGACAGCTGAGGGATCTCAGAAACACCGGCACTGGAGAGCCATTCACTGGCTAAGGCCTGTCCCAGGCTCACGCATTCTTATTTGATCCTTTCCACGACCCTATGAGGGACGGGCTACTCCCATCTTACAGAAGAATAAACTGAGGCTCTGTGGGGTAGGTCACCTGCTCAAGGTCACTAAACCTGAGAGAGGCAGATCCAGGCCTTAAACCCAATTCGTCTGGCAGAACACGTGTGGGGTTTCTTTGGTTCTTAGTTAGTTTCTCAAGTGGTTATTTTTTTCCTGACACCCCACACCGCCTCCCTTCGGGTGATCACAGGCAGCTCCCAGCTCTGACCTGAAGGTCAAAAAAATACACTGATCTGATGAGAAATAATGAGCAGTAATCACAGCCAAACACGGGCGATCCTAAACCACCCCTACGAAGACGAGCTCCCTGAAAACGCCATGCCGAGTGAGGGGGCCAGGCACAAAGGCCACGCGTGGCATGAGTCCACTTGTGTGAACTGCTCAGAGAGGCACATCCATAGAGATGGAGAGCAGGGCAGCGGTTCCCTGGGGCCGAGGGAGGAGAATGGGGGTCTCTGCAAAAGGTACCAAATTTCTTTCGGCGGGAAGGAAAATGTTCTAAAATTAGATAGTGGTGATGGCTGCACAACCCTGTGATTATAGGAAAAACTGCTGAGTATGGTACACCTCAAATGGGTGAGATGTGTGTGAGTTACATCTTAGTAAAGCCACTAAAAAATAAATTACATGCATAATCATGACAACCACAAGAGGTGACATTAATTGAGCATTTACTGTGTCCTGGGCACTGTGCTCAACTCTACTTTTTTTTTTTTTTTTTTTTGGTGAAGAAGATGGTTGCTGAGCTAACATCTGTGCCCATGTTCTTCTATTTTTTTTTTTTTTTTTTTTTTTTAAAGATTTTATTTTTTTCCTTTTCTCCCCAAAGCCCCCCGGTACATTGTTGTGTATTCTTCATTGTGGGTCCTTCTAGTTGTGGCATGTGGGACGCTGCCTCAGCGTGGTCTGATGAGCAGTGCCATGTCCGCGCCCAGGATTCGAACCAACGAAACACTGGGCCGCCTGCAGCGGAGCGCGCGAACTTAACCACTCGGCCACGGGGCCAGCCCCCCATGTTCTTCTATTTTGTATGTGGGACACAGCCACAGCACAGCTTGATGAGCAGTGTTGCAGGTCCACGCCTAGGATCCAAACCCGTGAACCCCAGGCCACTGAAGCAGAGCGTGTGAATTTAACCACTGCACCACCAGGCCAGCCCCTCAGCCCTACTCTTGGTAAGCCCTGGCTCCCATAACTGTCTCATCAATCCTATCACGTGGGGACGGTTTTATCCCCCTTCTAAAGATGGGGACACTGACACTTGCCCAAGGTCACAGACAGGAAGAGGAGGAATCATCATAGACCAGGGTCTCTAAGGAGGAGTTCCCAGCTGATTGCATCAGAAGTGCACGCGCACTCACTCACGTGCACACGCAGCTTCCCGTCACACCCGATTAAAGCAGAGGGCTGGGGAGACAACCTCCACCTCTGGGCCCCTTTTCCACACCCAGACCCCAGAGCCAAGACCTCCATGCTCAGCTTAGGGAGCACGGCCTCAGGTACTGACTTTCAAGACACCACCCGCACCCTCGGCTCCAGCCCCCAACTGACCCTGGGCCCCCGGCGGGTCTGTCCCATGGGCAGCTGATAACACCTGCGCCTGTGTCCTCACCCAGGACTGTGCAAGGCCCCGTCTGCGGCTCCCAGGATGGAACCTTCTCCACTCTCCCTGCTGCCTACTCTGAGCCCTTCCTCCGGCCCCCGTGAGGTCACAGTTGCCATGGGGAGGAGGGCAGACTGGCTGCTTTGGTGTCCGGCATCTCGACCTCGCTCTCTTTGGTTTTAGATTTCAACCTGAGAGAAATGCACACCCTTCCCCTGGGCTGGTGGGAGTTTAATTGGCCCAGCCTTTGCGGGGGTGACTGTCACTTTGTATCAAAAGTTTTTTAAAAAAGTGTATGCCTGTGCCACTCAATAGACACCAGCCACACGTGGCATGAAGCCCTTGAAAGTCCCAGCTGAGATGAGCCGAAGCGTAAAATACATGCCGACTTCTGAAGACTCGATACAAAAAAGAACCTGTCTCTGTAAACAGTCTCAATAAGCTTTATATTGATTACATGTTGAAATAATATTTTAGATATAATGGGCTACACACAATATATTATTAAAATTAATTTTCCCTGTTTCTTTTTTCTTAAACGTGGCTACTGAAAGACTCAGAATTACATTACATATATGGCTTCTAGAAAATTTCAAATTATTCCACCTCGCAGGGTGTTTGTAGTGGACAGTGCTGGTATATGAGCTTTGAACCAGCCACTTGATCCTTAGGAACCAATCCTGAGGAACTGAGATAAGTATACCGAGATAAACAGAGGGAATCATTGTTGCCTGTTGAGAACAGTAAAAAATGGGGGAAATGCTAAACCACAGGAAACGGGTTAAATAAATCCTGGCACATCCTGAAGACAGAATACGATGCAGCCTTAAAAAATATTTTTAAGGGGCCAGCCAGGTGGTGTAGTGGCTGAGTTCACGTGCTCTGCTTCAGCGACCCAGGGTTCACAGGTTGGGATCCCGGGTGCAGACCTACACATCGCTCATCAACCATGCTGTGGTGGCGTCCCACATACAAAACAGAGGAAGACGGGCATGGATGTTAGCTCAGGGCCAATCTTCCTCGCCAAAAAATAGATATATTTTAAAAATATTTAGAACATAGAAAAATGTTCATGATGTGGAAAACCAACAAGCTACAAGATCTCATTTACATGAAAGTTCACATTGATATACATATTGATATACAAATACATACTGATATACACATACATATTGATATACACACATGTATTGATATACAGGAAAGGAATTACAACAAAATAGTAAATTGCTTCCAGATAATATAAGTACAGGACATTTCTCTCCTCTCCGCCCCTCCCCCTCATTTTTGCTTATCTATCCTTTAACTTTTCTGCAATGACCAGAGATTACTTGTGTAATCATATTTAAATCAAATAATTTTTAACTTTGATGGCTATCATGAAAAATAAAACAGAAAATGACAAGTTTGGGTGAGGCCTTAGAGGAACTGGAACCCTCATGCGTTGCTGGTGGGAACGTAAAAGGTGCAGCCGCTGTGGAAAACAGTTTGGGGGTTCCTCAAAAAATTAAACATAGATTTACCATACAATCCAGAAATGCCCCTCCTAAGTATATACTCCAGATAAAT
Organism: Equus quagga; assembly: GCF_021613505.1. Classification (NCBI taxonomy): domain Eukaryota; kingdom Metazoa; phylum Chordata; class Mammalia; order Perissodactyla; family Equidae; genus Equus; species Equus quagga. Next base: position 77,163,058 of record NC_060281.1, read on the forward strand.
GAAGACACACGTCCGCACAAAACCTGCAAACGAATGTTTGTGGCAGCTTTATAAAGATGGAAACAACCCAAATGCCCATCAACAGGTGAAAGGATAAACAAATGTGGCCCATCCGTACAATGGAATAGTATTCAGCCATAAAAAAGAATGAAGCCCTGACACGCGCTACAACATGAGTGAACCTTAAATACATGACGCAAAGTGAAAGAAGCCAGACACAAAAGGCCACACGGTGTATGATTCCATTTATATGAACCATCCAGAGTAGGCAAATCTACAGACACAGAAGGCAGATCCGTGGCTGCCAGGAGCCGGGATCAGGAGGAGTGATTGCTAACGAATAGGGGGTCTCTGCCTGGTCCTGACCTCACCCGTCAGGCTGGGGGCCAGCTTGCAGCTCCGCCGTGTCTAAGCAAGGGGTGGCTTGGGGGAAGAGACTCACACAGATGGGGGGGGTCAGAGAAAATCCTCAGGAAGGAGGCAGGAAGACACTGGGGGCAGAGAAATGGGCCTGGAATGCCCCTCGAGGTCCAGCCTCCATCCCCTGACTCAGGCGGAAATGGAGCATCAGCAGTCGCTCCCATCCGTTATGGGGTGGTCAGGACTACGCAAGCCTGTATTCCCAGGGGTCCCAGCCTGATGGCGAGGGGCACACAAAAGATCACTTGATCCTTCCAGAATCCATGCTGGCTTTCAGGGCTATAGGGGGCCTGAGGGACTTCCCCACGGCCCACCTGTATCTGCTCAACCCTCTGACAGATGCCTGCGCCATTCATTAAGAGACATTTACTGAGTACCACTGGTTTGCTAGGCACCTGCTAGATGCTGGGGATGCAGATGCAAAAGGCAGAGTCCTCCTCTATTGGAGATGCATGTCACCTCGCTGGGATCCAGGGTGATAAATGCGGTGTCAGCCTGCCAAGGGGCACCGAGGTTAAAGTTGGGCTTCCAGTCCATGGGAAGGGGTGGGAGGTGATGCCTGATGGGATCCTGGAGGCTGAAGGCCGGGTGGGGGAGGGCAGGGCTGGCAGAGTGGGAAGAGCTCAGGGAGCCCCAAGTTCTCCAGCAGGGGTGGAAGGCAGACGAGGAACAGGGTCGCACACGCCCAGCTAAGGCATTTAGACTTCACTCTGAGTTTACAGAGGATGCTAAGGAAGGAACAAGATCCCGTGTGCCCAGAGACAGAATGGAGGGCGGATGTGGATGATGGGGCTGGCAACCTGCTGAGAGGCTGCAGGTGAGCAGTCCAGGTGAGGGTGGAGAGAGGAAGGGAGGGGAGGGACTCAAGACCCACTTGAAGAAACAAGGGCAGCATGTTGCTCCTCTCTGCGGGGGATCCCCAGGACGCCAGTGGTACCAGCCTGGATGCAGGCCGCAGGACACCAAGTGGCATCACTGGGAAGGTCTCGGTGGCTTCCAGGGCCCCCCCAAAGCTCTCCTGCTTGCCGTGGGCTGACAGATTGGCCAGGACCCAACCCAAGCATCAGCTGAAGTCCCGGGATACAGAGGTGAGCCAGGCCAGGGATAAAGGCGAGCTAACAACACTGCTGCCAGGAGATGCTCGTTCAACCCCGGCATCACGTCCTACTAAGCCATCTCCCTGAGGCTGCTGCCTCCTCCTTGCGATGCACAGATAATAATAGCACCACCCTCACGAGGCTGTTCACACGAGGAAAAAAACGATCAAAGTCTCAGACACACTGTGCACAATCGCCAGAAGGGGGGAACAGAAAAATGTCCATCAACTGATGAATGGATGAACAAAATGTGGTCTATCCACACAATGGAACATTGTTCCGCCACAAAAAGCCATGACACACTGACCTGCTCCAACACGGATGGACCTTGAAAACATGATGCTTGGTGAAAGAGGCCAGTCACACAAGGCCACTATTGTGTGCTTCCATTTACATGAAACTTCCAGAACAGGCAAATCCATAGAGACAGAAGGTAGATCAGTGGTTGCCAAGGACTGTGGGTTCAGGGATAAGAGTGACTGACAATGGGCATGAAGTTTCTTTTTGGGGTGATGAAGATGTCCTGGAAATATACTGGTGATGTTTGCACGACATTATGAATGCCCTTAACGCCACTGAATTGTACAATTTAAAACGGTTACGGTGGTAAATTTCATGTTATGTGACTTTTGTCCCAATTTTAAAAAGTCACACGCTCCTTTGGCGCTGGACCTGGTGGAGGGGCAGGACCGTGGAGTTGCCACGATTGTCAGGATGCTCCTAAAGCAACAATCCCCATGGTACCTCCTCGGCTCTTCCGCTGTCTCCAGGCTGGGGAGGGAAGAGGCAACTTGTGGCGTGCCACCTGGGGCTCCAGCCAAAGCAATGAGTAATCCTGGGCCTGGGGAGGGAGAGCGGAGGGCCAGGCCCCCGAAGCCTGGAAGGGACCCCCACCTTTGCACGCCTGGTGCACACAAGATGCTCCGCGGTGCTGGAGGCCTGCTTCCCTCCATCGTCCGCCTTCCCCTGGGAGGCCACGTGCCTAACATGGACACATTATAGACCAGGCCTCGCTGCCAGGTGTTCAAAGATGCCCCTGGGCGCACTTGGCCTTGAGAAAGGAGGCATCAAATCTAATTCTATTCTCCGAAGCAGCAACAAGAAGATGAATTGCCGGCTTGTATCCAGGGGTTCCAAACGCTTTTCACGCAAACTTCAAGCCACTTCGTAAGTATAAGAGCCGAGGAGGTCCTGGGAGGAGCCGTGCTGGGTCCACACAGCATGGGGATGGCATTTATCTCCATCTCAGGGACGGAGGGCCCCATTAGTATCTCTGTGGGTTGTTCCTACACAGAATACACCCTCTGATTCTCAAGACTGAAGGGAAGCTGGGGCAGAGTGAAGTGACTTGACTTTAGAAATCGCCTCCTCTCATGTGCAATGAGACAACTTGGAAAGCTGTCCGAGTGGGCGAGCATGGCTCTCAAAATCACACGGTCTGTGCTTTGCACATCCATGCTTGCCTCCCCCAGCTCTGCTCGGTTCTTTCCATTTGCCTTATAGCAGGAACGATAACTGCCATGTGTGGCCTTCACTCAGGCAGGAGCTAAGCCAAATGCCTGGCATGCGTTACCTTATTTAGTCCTCCCAACACTGCCTGCCCCTAGGGTGCTTATCACACCCATTTTACAGATAAGGAAACTGAGTCTCAGAGAGGTCCAGTCACTCGCTAAAGGTCACACAGCAATGAGTGGCAGAACTGGGATTTGAATCCGGGTCTGTGACTCCAGGATCTATTCTCATAACCATTTTCTATGCTGTGTGCCAAAACTGAGAAGTGACTGGGATGACGAATATATGCCATTTATGTAACGGAAGAGACAACGATGTCTCCATTTTAATAAAAAGACTAAAGATGAGGAAGGGGAAAGGGAACAGTTAATCAGGAAAGCTCTGGAGAGCGGGTGTCTTTCAGAGCATCTAAGGAACTGGTTTTCACATCCTTCCAGAACTATCTTCAGCTCCTAATTTATGCTGAGGCCAAACCAAGTGGAGATGGGCCTCCTGAAAGTAGTGGGGCTTACTATGGTAGGACATTTAGGTGAAGAGCTCCAGTTCCTTTCCTTGGAGCCAACACAGACTCCCCACCCTGCTACAGATACATGGAGCCCTGGATAAGATAGGAAAAAATTAAGTAGACCACTCAGCTTGAAAGAAAGGGAAACCCCCAGGGGCCAGAGCGAGGAGGGGACCCCAATCCAGGAGGGCAAGAGTGTCAGGTTCTGCTGGGGTGGCTCAGGGGAGTCAGAATGGTTACAGGCTCTGACAGCCGAGGGCGGGGGCTTCCAACACACTGAGTGACAGAAGCGCCCTTGGGTCTGTCTGAGCTAGAAGCGAGACTCCTGTCAAAAGATGGAGCACAAAAGGCTTCCTCTCCACGTAAGATGGGCCAGAAAAAGTGGTTCCCATTGGCCTGAAGAATCAAAAGGACACCGACTTTGCTAGGAGGTGGCAGGGCACAGGGGAGGGGGCCCTCCATGATGAACCAAAACTCCAAGCCTGTACTGTACCAGGCATGGCTGGAAAACCCAAGCCTCTGGGGTACAGGAAAGCCAAATTGAGAATTAATGTAAAAAGCGTTTCCAGACCAGGGAAAGCCTTAAGGCACCCAGCACAATGGATGCAGAGCACTGCGTGAGGCACCTCCATAACCCAGGGCATACGGGACTCTCATGGGGGAGGTCCCTTAGGCAAGCCCATCTCCACTTGGCTGGGCCTCGACATAAATCTGGAGCTGAAGATTGTTCTGGAAGGATGTGAAAACCACGGAGAGACAGCTCAGTCAAAGATGAGCTCATAATCAAAAACCAAACCATACAAGCAAATGAACCACCGCATGGGAGAATCAGCAGACAAATAAAAAAAGCAATCGCACCCCAAGAAGGCAGAACAGAAGACACTCTACATTAAGCTTTAAATTATCACAAATAACAAAAGAACAGTGCTTTATGACAACAGCGATGAATTTGAAAACTCTATAGAACTTACGCAATGTTTTTAAAAAGTCATTGGAATTAAAAAACTGAATACTCGGCTTAAGGCAGCAAAGATGTACCAGCTAAAGAGAGAATTCGTGAACTGGAAGAAAGACCTAAGGAAATTACTCAGAATACAGCACAGAGCAATAAAAAGATAGAAAATCCAGAAGAAAGGTTCAGAGGCATTCAGGACAGATATACAGCCCAACATATTTTTAACAGGAATTACTGAGGAAGAAGAGAAAGAGAAAGATAATATTTTCATGATGGAAGACACGAGTTGTCTGTAGACAGAAATACCATTAACACATTCACAGGCAGGATAAATAAAATAAATCCACATTGAGATACAGCATGGTAAAAAAACACTAACTATGAAAATTCAAAAACAGAGGGGAAAAAAGCAGATTTCTACAAAGAAATATCAATTAGACAAAAGAGCTGACTTCTCAACAAGAGACCAAAAACAAAGAGAAAATATGCAACAACCTCGAATTTTATACCCAGCCAAATCGTCACCCGTGTACGCTGGCAAAATACAGACATTTTCAGACAAAGCTGACAACTCACAGACTCACACAAAAATCTAAGGAAAAGTGTATTATTAAGAAGAAAACTAAATCTGTAAGGAACACAGTTGCAAGAATTAATGGTATCTGCATAAAACAACAATAATAACCAATAGGTAGGTTTTAAAAGGAAAGAAAAAATACAACAGAGCTACAAATTAAAGCACTTTAATGTCCCTGACCATCAGCACAAGGACAAGATAATGAACTTTAGGCACATGAAAGATAGCAGACGTATCAAAAATAGAATGAACTACTAAAGAAGTTCTAGAATGCCCTTAAAGAGGAGAAATGTAGCCAGCTTCTCAAAGGTTGATAAGCAAAATGATTAGTACCTGCCAACAACCATTGACACTTACAACATGTCAGGGGCTTTACTCAAATTCTCATTTAATTCTCACAGCAGCCCTGTGACACATTCGCATTTTACCGAGGGGGAAACTGAGTCTCAGGGAGGCAAAGTTACTTGCCTGGACACTAAAAGGCAGTGCCGTGATCCGAGCCCACATCCACCTGCTGGTAAAGGCCTAGGTGATGGGAGGCCAGGGTGTGCCCACGTGGGGTTCCACCTGAGGTCTCGGGGGATGCAGGTGAGGACAAGACAAGAGAATGCCTGAGAACTAGCAGGTGGGTGAGCCCTGCGAAGTGCTGGGTGCTCTCTCGGGGTTCTTTGATCACTGGGACCCTGGCAAGAAGTCCCTTCCAACCTTGAGACACCAGGAAAGTCATTCACTGCAGCCGCCTTCTCTTTCCATCGCTGTCGGTGACTCAGCCACACCAACAGTGCTGATGTCGCCTGCCTGGCCACCTGCCCGCCCTCCCGGAGGCACCTGGGCCCTGAGATCTGACCGCTCCTTCTCACCTCCTAGGGCACTGAGCCGAGAACGGAAGACCCACTTCTGACAGCCTGCCTGTCCAGAAAGGTCACACTGCTGGGACAACAAAGGGCCTCTTTGTCCTAGCGCTTAAGGTGGCTGCCACCACCGGCGGAAATCCCCAACTCGACCTCTGGCTTTATGAATTAATAATAAAGTTGGAGCAGGCGACAGGATGGCTGGCAGGACCTTGGGGCCGGGCTCCTCCAGGTCATCTTGTCCAGTCTCACCAGCAGGGGCAGAAGGGGCCCCATCCTGTCTTCCCAAAGCAGCAAGTGGGCACTTCTGAGCTGAAAACGCCTCGTGCCCTCGGCTTGAGATCATAGAGACGGAAGTGCTTTGCAAAAGTAAAAGCATCTTATCAACATGCGAGGTATTCTGTCTGTCTGACTGGGCCATGTGGCATATCTGAGCGTTGATTAAATTCCCTGCTGCATTCTGGGGGCCATTAATTCACAAAAAATATCCTGCCAGTGTGGGGGTGGGGAGGCGAGAAAGAAAGATGCAGCAGGATCTAATTACTCCTAATCTGCGGAGCTGGGAGTCCTGGAGGGGACTGCCAATTGCTTTCATGCAGAGAAAACACGATTCTTGTTCTCAAACAGATGGGAGCCACCGGGTAAGACCCCAGGAAATGGGGAGCCCATCCTCCCCTTCCTCCCAGCGTTCCCCACCCCCTCACACTGCCCATCACTCAGCTTGCCCCCTCGCCAAGGTAGCTCACAATTCTAGAACTTTCCACATCACCCAGAGCCAATCCTATCTGCCTCCAGGTCTGAGTCTTCCCTTGCCAACTTAGTAAACAAGTAGGCGGAACATTATTAACGAGGTCATGGGGTAGCGGTGTCGTCTCTCCCACATATACAGACTGTTCTGGTCTCAATCTCCATCATGTGGGTTTATGTCACGTGGGAGAGGCCATCTCGTTCTTGGACTTGAAAAAGAGGCAACCACGGAAAGTTCTGGTTTTGAATTTGGGTTCCATGCTCAGCTCCGAAGTGACCTCGAGCAGACACTCGGCACCTCTGAGCCTCAGTTTCCTCATCTGTAAACTGGTCACAAAAGTCCCATTGGGCTCCTAGGAGGATGGGAAGATGATTGACATAAAGTGCCCATGAGCAGCTGTTGCCTTGTGCACAGCTGGCCGAAGGGACCCAAGACCATCTGGTCAACCCCACATTTCCAAAGGGGTGGAACTGGCAGCTCAGAGAGGGCTGCAGCCTGGAGTAGGCAGCTCAGGGCAAGCCCGATGAACACTGTTCCCAGGCTATTGCTAATGGTGAGCTGACGGGGCCAGCGGAACAGAGTCCAAAAGATCAGCGTGGGCTGAGCAGCGGGTGCCCTGCTCCCCAGCGCCTTCTGCACGTTTCCACACAGAGCACCCAGGGAGGTGGGCAGCAGACGCCTGGATTTTCCCACCTTACCAAGGTGGGAGGGTTCCAGAAGCTGGGGTCCCTTGGGCCTCCCTCCCATGGTCTTGACCGCTGTGCTCAGGACGCCAGCCCACTGTCCCCAGAGGCTGCCCCGAGAGCTCAGCCTGTGGGGACTGGCCCCCCCCCCCAGGCCTCCCAGATGTGTTTGTTCCTTCCCTACCAGGGAGTCACTGTTTTTCATTTCCCTAAAAAAACATAAGTGCTTTTATGATTTTCTTATTGAAGTATGATTTACACACAATAGACCACATCTGATGAGCACTGGGGGTCCACTTCCCCCCAGAGCCACACAGACACAACTCTGTCGCCTGTTTCATGGGGTTCACAGACTCCCCAAGGACCTCAGGTTAAAAGCCACAGTCCGCCCCGGAGGAAGCGGGGAGGGAGCCGGGCAGGTCTGATATGTTTAGCTTAATACGCCTCGGCGGACGACAGGAAGAGCGCAGCCACCCCCCTGGCCCCTGGAGCCCCTGAGCTGCTGATGGCAGGGGAGGTGACTGGGCACCTGGGCATCCCGTGCTTGGAACAGTGGGAACACGGCACACAGTGAGTGGGCCAAGGGCGTGGTCTGGGGCCACTTGAAGACTATAACCCAAGAGTAATGCGCAGAGCTGAGAATCCAGCGGAACACGCAGTGCCACCCCCACCAGCCGGCCTGGGCCATACACGCTTCCCCACATCTCTGCTCCCTCCCAAGTGATGAGAGCTAGGGGCCAGGAATTGGTACCCGACTCTACTTCTCAGTGGCCTGTGGCCTTCGGCAAGTCACGTCATCTCTTTTTTTTTTTTTTTTTTTTTGAGGAAGATTAGCCCTGAGCTAACATCCGCCCCCAATCCTCCTCTTTTCACTGAGGAAGCCTCGCCCTGAGCTAACATCCGTGTCCATCTTCCTCTACTTTATACGTGGGATGCCTGCCACAGCATGGCTTGAGAAGCAGTGTGTAGGTCCATGCCTGGGATCCGAACCGGTGAACCCTGGGCCACCAAAGCAGAATGTGCAAACTTAACCACTGCACCACCAGGCTGGCCCCAAAGTCACGTCATCTCTTGAGCCTCGATTTCCTCATCTGTAAAATGGGAAATCCAGAGTGTTCCTGGAGGATTTCATGAGCGGCTGCAGATAAACCACACGGCTCAGTGTGGCAGATGACAAGCTCTTGACAAACATTAGCTATTACCCTGATGAGGTCTGAACTGCAGATCTGGGAGATTGTTTTTTCGCCTTCCTTCTGGCAGCTTCTTGGCATCTACACAGTCATGCCTGCAGAGCTGTTTTGGAGGCTGAAGGAAAAAATAGACCCTGCACCTTTCCCAGAATCCTCCTCTTGTTTCCTTTCCAGCTCCAGGAGCAGGCACAGACTGGAAGGGACAGGAAGTGGCCACGGCCAGGCCAGCGCCAGGTAGCAAATGGGAACTAACTCTGAAAAGTGATTCCTAAGGAGCCTTTCTTCCTGTCCAGGGCCCATTTCACACCTCGGGACACACAGTGGGCTTGGCTCCATTCCCACTGTGGGGGAGCCTCTGAAGGCCCCGCTCACCACTCACACACAGAGCCAGGATGCCTTCGCTCGGGTTTTGAATATGAATTTTAACAATCTAGGTAGTCAGCTTTCTGGGCTCAGAAAAGATGGTTGGAAATACTTGTTTATGTTTGAAATCAATCAGTGAGACTGACAGGTGAGGGGAGGTGGGTGTGCAGACCCGAGGAAGCCCTGCGTGGGCAAGTCTGTGCTCAGGCCTGTTTTTTGGGAGGGAGGGCTGGCTCAGCACTGAAGCCCAGGGAATGCATGGTGTGGGGAGGGAAGCAGAGGTGCCGGGCCCGCTGGCCAGGCCAAGGCCAGCTGATGGTGTGGCACTAGGTTTTCTACTGGACACACGCTCCTGGGCAGGACTCCTCGGGTTATAAAGTCCCCAGGGTCTTTACCTCTTCACCGTGAACCTCTTGTGTTCTGGGTACCACGTGCCACACACAAAGGTGAACAGGACACATTCTCCCTGCTCTCAGGGAGTTCCAAGTCTCGAGAGGGTGGCAGACGCCAGCGCCAACAGTGATAACGCGGCGGGATGTGATGTGTGCTATTACAGCAGGGAATGCAGGGCTGCGGGCGTCCCGAGGACGGGCGCTGAGCCCACAAAGGCTGCATGGAGAGTAGGCAGGGAGGGCTTTCTGGAAGGGAGCAACAAGAGCTAAGCTGAGCCCCGAATGAGGAGGAGTCAGGGTTTCGTCAAGCAACAGGCTTAAGAGGAAACGTTTGCAGTCTTAATCTGGGTGGCGGTGACAGAAGGATTCCCATATGCAAATGCTGAATTGTCCACAGTAAAATGAAGAGTGCTCCAGGCAGAGGGAACAGCCTATGCAAAGGCCTGGACATGAGAAAAATATTTGGGCAGGCTGTTCCTAGCCCTTCTGGGCCCCTAACAGTAGTGGCAGGACAGTCGCCTCGGGCATCCTGGGACCCCTACTGCTCCACGTAGGAGTCACGGGACCGCAGGCGAGTTGCTTTCTCCCGCTGAGCCTCAGTTTCCCTCATCTATAAAATGATCATATTACTACCTTCCCTGGAGGGTTCTTAGGAAGATTCCACGAGAATGCACGCGAGGTGCTCGGCACAGAGCCTGTGCTCAAGGAGTGACGTCGACCATCACCACGCTAGGCTCCCCTGGCTCATCGTTTCTGGATGGAGTCCTCAGGGGGAGACTAGGCTCATTCTTCAAATCGGGGACCATCCTGGTCCTCAGAGAGGCGAGGGGAGCCCAGCCACCCTGAGGGTGCAGCCTGCTCTCTGGCCGCCCAGGCCCTAGGCTCTTCCTGCTCCCCAGGAAGGCTTCCCAAGGGCTCTGTCCAGCCCGCAGGATCCTGGGAACTGACGCTTGCCTGCCAGGCCAAGCACTTCACATACATCAAACATACATGATCTTTGATAGGGGCACCGATGCTCAGAGAGGTAAAACAACCTGCTTAAGGTCACGCAGCTGGGCAGAAGTGAGACCAAGCTTTAACTCTTAGCCGTGGCTCAGAGTGACCAAAAATGCAAATGTATTTAAAGCATGGCCAAGAAAAACTCAACATATATTCATTCACTTTTTCTTTCCCAACAACCCGGAGGAAGGTATGACTACTATCGCCATTTTACAGAGGATGAAACTGAGGCATACAGAGCATAAATGACTCACCCAAGGCCACAGACCTAGCAAAGCACCTTAAATCAGGTTCCTGCCACACCCTGAGCCCTGACTATGGCTCTGTCCTCATTGCATACAATTCTCACTTATCGTCCTCAACGCCTTCCTGCCCAGGGCCTTTGCACCTGCTGCACCCTCTGCCTGAGATGCACTTTCCACTGATCCTCACGTAGCTGGCTCCTTCTTATTTGGATTTCTGTTCCATTACCACCTCCTCAGGCCCTCCTGGTCCACCCTAAAGAAATGTTCCCCTGTCCCTCCCCCGACTCTCATGCCACTGTTTTATATCTTGTTCAGAGAGTCTGACACCTATAGGGTGATTTGTTTATGCTGTGTGTCTCCCCACAGGATCAGCAGCCTCTCTGGCTCACCCTGAAAGGGTAAAAGTGCCCAGACTGTGCCACCCTTTCAGAAGACTAGGGGGCACCTTCCACCTACTTAAGTTCAGAGAAGTGATGGCCTTCACCCTCCGCTCCAGTCTGACCTCAGAACCCCTTCCCTGCCAGTCCCTCCCCCCCCCTCCGTGGTCTCCCTCCCCCCTTTTAGGATGTGAAATCTGAGTTCTGGGCAGCAAAAGGGGGAAGCCACATCAGGCACCTCTAGGAAAGCGACGGAGCAGGATGCACAGCATCTGCCATCCCCCCTGGGAGACTGGACCCAGGAAACTGACAAGATTCCCAGCATGCTCTGCGCCCATCACCTGTCAAACCCACTACGCAGCGGAATTCCCCGGCTGCCCGCTGTGGGCGCTGCCAGGCCCCCTTCCTGGGAGATCCCGGCTACAAAGAACCCCCACTTCGGCGGTCCAGATACAAGGCAAGAGAGGACACCCAAGAAATCACCAAAACAGGGGAAACCCAAGAAAGTCTGGGCAAGCAGAATCCTGCCGCCTGCTCTCTCACATTAACCCTGCGGTTGAACTGGACTTCACAACACTTTTTGAAGAAGTAAAATATTCGCACGGGTTCAAAACGAAAACATGAAGAAGTTTACAGGAAAAAGCTCGCACCCCCTTCGCCCCCTCCACCAATCCCCCAACAACTATGCATTATTCTTACTTCCGTTTGGATCTTTCCAAAGTCCCTGATGCAAATAAAGCGTTTCCAAATATATACTCTTATCTCTTCTCTTTTTTTAAACAAAAAGGGTTCCATATTATACACACTGCACCACACCCTTTTTTTCCTCCAGTTGGAAGCAGTTCTATATCTGGACATAGGAAGAGATATACATATATGGCTGTGTAGGTTTGCGTGTTAACACACCAGTTATTAAGGGCTTACTGTAATTTTCACCCAATTCTCCTGGAAAGGGATGTTTAGACTAGGGGTCAGGAGGGGTCGTCTTTCAGCCCACCGCAAATGGCTGGGCTCCCCCCTCCTGGTGATCACCTAGGGCCGCTGGCTGCCTGCATAAACTCCAAGCGGGCGCCAGGAGCCAGCTCCCTCCTGGAAATCCTATCTGCAGCTCCCATTTCTTAGAGCATCTCCCAGGTGCTTGCAGAACTCGCTTTCCAGAGAGAAGGAACCCGAGACCCAGAGAGGTAGAGTGACTAGCCCAAGGTGACACCGCCAGGAAGTGGTGCTGGCAGGGCTCACACCCGGTCGACCCCATCACCAAAGCCAGTCAACCGCCGAGCCCAGCCGGCCTCCTCGGGGCTGACAGGCGCTTCCGCTGTCACTTGCCTGCGGTCGGCTCGCCCAGGTCCGGCCTCCCCGTGCGCCCCGCCCCGGGGCGCGCAGCCCCTGCGGGGCCGGGAGTCCGGGCGAGCTCGAGGAAGGTCGCCGGACGCCAGCCAAGCGCTCGGCGGGCGCTGCCGCGCTTACACCTCCCAGCCACCCGGGGGGCGCGGGGCGCTGCCTGAACCCATTTTACAGACGGGAGGACGAAGGCAGGCGCAGAGAGACCGGCTCGCCCGCCTGAGGTCACACGCGGAGCAGCGCACGAGCCCGGCTCCCACCCACGTCCCGCCGACTTCAAAACTTTCCGCCCCTGCGCACCGGGACGCCAAAGACTTTCAGGTGCTGGGCGCGCGCGCCAGCTGGGCATCCACGGGCGCGCGCTCTCCCGGGCCGGGCCGCCTGCCCTGCTCCCTCTCCCGTCCGCAGTCCCAGGGCCCGGGGGTGCCCAGCCAACTCCGAGAGCACCGGAGCTGAGCGGCCGTGCCACTTACTCAGCATCGCCGCGGGCTCCTCGCCGCAGCCTGCAAAGTGGCCGGCGGGGGCCCATTTGAAGGAGGGGGAGACTGAGGCGCAGAGAGGGCCAGCTACTCGCCCAAGGTCACACAGCGCGGCGGCGGGTTGGGAGCCCCCGGGCCAGCCTGTGGGTGCTCCCGTCCCTGTCCCCCGCCCGTCCCCCGCGGGATACTCACAGCCGGTCTTGCCCACGAGCTCTCGCACCTCCTCGGAGGCGGAGTGGGCAGCGCCCATGGTGTCCGCAGTGGGGTCCCCGGGGCGCGAGTCCCTCGCAGGCCCGGGGCTGGCGTGGGCTGCGCAGCGGCCGGTCCGCCCTCGGCTCCAGCGCGGGCCGGGACGCGGGGACCGGTCGGAGCCGTGGGTCCGCGTGGGGCCCCAGCGCGGCCTCTTATAGCGGCGGAGGGCGGCGCGCCGCGGTCCTAGCGCGCGCCGGCTTCGCTCACTGCGGGGAGGAGGAGCGGCCCGCCCGGAGCCAAAAAGGCGGGGAGGGGACAGGGAGGGGTAGAGAGACCCAGGAGCCCACCGCCAAGGTGCCTCAGTCCCCAAAGCAGCGGCCGTACTCATTGCGCCTCGCCCCTCCGCACCCCTGCCGGCTCTGGAAGGAAGCAGGTGCGAGCAGAGTTGGGGTGTAGGTAGGAGGGATGGGACCCCTGAGAGGTCTCCATGCCCACCCCCACCCCGGTTCCACCACACGTCCTCCCAGCCTCAGAAGGTAATCTCTCCTGGGACAGTGAAGGAGTAGAGGGAGCATTAATTCGCTCTGTGCTGAACAGCAATAAAGGCGATATAAAAACAGTACTCCAACGTGAATGCGGGCTGGGCGCTTATTCCACCAAAGTCACTCCCCTCCCCAGCACCCTGATGGTGGACACACCCACGTGCCAGACCCGCCCTCTGAGCCGCACAGCCCAGGGGCTTGGGGTGGTGAGTGGTCAAACTTTAAAGAGCAGGGGGGGCGGCCCCCAGATTCTGACTCAGGTAGGGCCCAGGGGGCTGCCTTTCAGCCAAACAGCCCAAGAGAACGCCCTGCAGGTGGTCCTCAAGGCTGCTGGGAGAAGGTCTGCGGTGAGATAGTTTAAGGGGTTGGGCTCTGTAGCCAAGCTGGGTGGCCAGGGACAGTCCTGCCACCTGTCTCACTATGATTCCTTCTCCTAAAATGGGGATAAATTAGGTAATGAGATGGCCATGAGAAGGGCGTCCGGTGGGATATGGCACAAAGTGGTCTCTGTGGAATCAGACCTACGTTACCAGAGGGGAACTGATTCTCAGGGAGGTCACACACTTTCTGGTTCCCAAGGCCAGGCCTTTGGGCTCCATAGTGCTTGGTGACTTGCCCATCAATGATTGGCATGTATTCCGTGTCTGTTCTGCATGCCAGGCTCTGTGATGGTGCTGGCCTGCAGGCACGGGTCCTTGGGTGCTCACAGATGGAGACTTGGGTGGGCCCACCTACATCAACTTCACAGGGTGCCCATACCTCCCCAGGCCCAAGCTGAGGGTCACAGCCCATTCCAGGGGCACGGGCGCCTTTCAAAGCCACCAGGGGCTTTGAAACCTGAAACCTGCCTGCCGGAGCTCGGGATCAGCCCGGTCCTGGTTGAACCCGCACTGCCCATTGCTCTCTGCGGATTCACAGAGCCAGCAGCACCTGGCGGCTGCATTCCAAAAGCACCCTTGGCGGCTGAGACCCAGTCACAAATCAGCTCCTGGAATTTTATTTTGTTACATTACCCAAGGATTAAATGATGGGGGCCTTTCTGCGGGGGAGGCAGAAAACGGTACTCTCCTGGCCGCCTCCCCTCCCCCTTGGCATCGTTGCTCCCAGGGCTAGAGACAGGGCAGTGGGTGGGGACGAAGTCCTGGGAGGGAGCTCCGGGCCATTGAGGGGCACATGGCTTCACTCTGCCCCTCGGCTGTGGAGAGGCCCCCGTGGGTGGGGTGAAGGGAGCGGGTCTGTACTCCATCACCTGTCTACACCATCCGCTTCGTCTCAAGCCCCACCGGCCGCCCTTAGCTCCTAGACCAACACAGACACTTGTTCCTTCCGCCTGGAGCTCCCTCCCCCCTTCCTCTGGCCGGGCTTCCTCTTCAGATGGCAGTGTGATCCCCTCCTCCCAGAGGCCTCCTCGGGCCCCGTCAGCTCTCCTGGGGCTCCTGCCAAATGAGCCGCCTTCGCCAGCCAGTGGGGAGCTGGGCGAACGGGAGGCTGGGGTGTCCTGACCACGGAGAATTTACCCCTGATTGCAGAGCTTTGAGAATAAGCAGGGACACCTTGGGGCAGCGGGAAGGTGGGGACGCCAAGGCACAGTCTGTGGCTTTGTTCGTTCGTTGATTCATCGCATATTTATCGAGGCCCTGCTGCATTTAGCTCTCTGGCTCCATCCTGAGCCACAACCAGGGGCAACCAGGAGCCACACTTTCGCTTCTGAGGAACTCCTGGAGGGGTGCAGAGACAGACATGGGAGGCCACACTGCAGGAGTAAACAAGGGTTGACTTGGGCTCTCACAGGGCCTACGGAGATCTGGAACGTTCAAGCCAGAATGGTCCCTGGGGAGACTCTGCTAGCCCTTAAGCTGATCTTCGGGGAGTCCATGATTGTCCCCAGCTGTGGTCCCAAAGCGACACGCCAAGGGCCAGTCCTGAGTGGAGAGATGACTCTGAGGTTGGAGGCCCTGCGCTGACACCCACACTCCACTCGGCTCTGCCCCCTTCTCTGGCAGCGATGCACAAACAGTCTGCTGCCGCCTATTCCGACGTCATGGCTTTAATTCAATCCTACCGACGGCTCTGGCTCTGCCGGCTGGCTCAGAGCGGGAGGGAGGGCTGCAGCTCTGCATGGGGTCTGGCCGTCTGATTGGATCTGCTGTCTGGAGCCCTGGCGGAGGGGCACGCTGATCTTTATCCTCCCATCACACAGCGTGACCTTCTGCGGGCTGGGAAACACTTCAGTCACCAGGCAACTGGCTCTTCTCCCAGAGGAGCTGATTAAACACGTCGGCCGCGATTAGAATGGCTGGTACCTGTGGGGCCGCAAAGGGCAGCTGAGCCCGGAGATGGCGAGGATGGTCTTCATTCGGCTCTCCCACGTTCCTGTCGGGGAAGAAGACTCCCAAACCACACTTGAGCAAATGACTTCACCTCCCTGGGCCTCAGTTTCCCCATCTGTAAACTGGCAATAATAATGCTGCCTTCCTCAGGGTGGTTGTGAGGGTGAAATGTGAATATTTGTAAAGTGCTTCAAATAGTGCCCAATCTAGTAAATGCTACCCAGCCATGTGCAGGTGCACAGGCTCTGAAAAGGCGGCGGGGAAGCCCTGATTTATAGCATTTGCCAATTTCCACTGTGTAAATACTGCCACTATGGTCAATTTCAAGCTACCAATATTTTAACAAGGGGTTTGCAAAATGCCTGAATGTTTAACAATTTTCTCTCACAAGCTGGTCCAAGACAAGTCAGCACACCACTACCCAGTGGACTGTTCTTATGATCCATACGCTCGTTCATTCATTCATTCATTCATTCATTCACTATTGAGTGCCAGGAACTGGGACACTACAGTGAAGGACTCAGTGCCTGTGCTCAGGGATCCCAAGAAGGAAAGAGAGAAACAGCCCATCACTAATGGGTGGTAAACTGACGGATACGGGCTGCTGCAGGGGCCTGGAGGAGAGGCACCCACCGCAGACCCATTCGATTGATGGGAACACCAAGGTGCTCAGAATGGGCGGTAAACTAGAATCAGCGTGCAGATACGAAGTCGTGTAAATGGCAGTTCCTGTTAGTCACCCAGTTTGCTCTTCTGTCCCTCTAGTCACTTGGCCTGCGGGTACTCCCACGGCTTGGCAATGGTCTGGGAGCAACAAGACACTTTTCTGAATCTTTGGGCCACTGACCCCCAAGAAATTTACGAGGACTCCAAGTGCCACCTTGCTTGGCCTCTGACTTAGAGAAGACCACACCTAAACCACTTCAGAGAAGTAAGGATGGGTGATGCTCTCGTATAACATATCGGGGTGAAGATGCCAGATGCCCGTGTCTCGGCTCTGACACACACAGTTTTTCTCTTAAGCCCGTTCAGGCTCCTGACTCTGGCTTCGTATATCTTTGTCTCTCGGTTTTAGTGTCAATGGAATCAGAGAAGAATCATCCCCGAGTTGTACTTTGAGTTAAAGTTGTCCTTTTGGTCATCCTTTAAACCATCCTTTCTCACCCAAGACTCCCTGATCTTTTAAGGTAACCTTGGGCAACAGCGTGCCGTAGGAGCTAGAATCAGACCTGAGTTGGACCCTGGCCCTGCCATTCCTGGTTGGGTGCCCTTGGGTTGGTTACTTTGCCACTCTGAACCTCGGTGTCCTCATCTGTATAATGGATCCACAATCCCATCGTTATTGAGAGGATTCAGCAAGAGTGAAACAGCTGGCATGGTGCACATCCTCCACAACTGTTCATTCCCTCCCCTGGAGGCAAATATCCAGGACTGTATACCCAGCCTGGCTCTCCTCTTTCTGCTAGCCCTGAGTGCCTCTCCTCCCCATGATCCTAGCGAGACAAACAAACAGAACTCACACTCGAATCTCTGTCCAGCCCCCACTTCTTATTAAAGCATTTCCGGTCTTGGGGGAGTGGTCTCTGCAAGGGGATTTTACAATAGTTGTTCCTTCTCTTCATTTCCCGAGAACTTTACACTCAACCCTGAGTTGGAAACTTGTGTCCGCTCGATTGCCTGGGATGAGGGTCTTCCTGGGGGTCCAACTTCCCTGGATCCTTCAGCTCCCAGCGAAGCACCTCCCGCCCTCCCAGGCTGCACTGCGCCAGCATCTACGTCTCAGCCCAGACCGCAGAGGGATGCAGCTGCACGGGAGGGAGGGCTGACCGCCTCAAAATAGGAGATGGGGGCTCCTTGGGGAGGGCGGCTTGAGCATGTTTTTCTATTATTTATATAATTATAAATAGTGACCTATTACTGGAACTTGCACGGGGCAGATGGAAGCTTGTCTCTGGATGGGCTTCAAACTCTCCATTGTTGTCCGAGAAACAAGCTGACCAGAGAAGCAGAAAGAGGTGGCAGGGGCCCAAAATCTATTTTAACTGCAGGCTCTGCAGGGGGGTGGGGGCTGTGGAAGGGGACAGCGATCATCAGTGTGTGGAAGTGTCTGCTAGGAGCTTTTCTCAGGCACAAATGCAGCAGCCGGGGGATGCGACTCCTGGTGGGTTACTTTTATTTATTCAGCATCTGTGATGTGGGCTGAGGCATTCTACACCAGCGAACAGCAGGGCTGTATAGAAGGCAGAAGAACGGTCCCCAAAGAGGTCCACGTCCTCATCCCAGAAGCAGGGAATATGTTTATATTTCATGGTAAGAGGGAGTTAAGGTTGAAAATCAGCTGACCTTGAGATGGATTATTTAGATGGGTCCCATGTAATCCACAAGGGTCCTTAGATGGGAAAGAGGAAGGTAGGAGGGTTGGTCAAGAGTGATGTGAGGCGATATGAGAAAGACTCTATGGGCCATTGCCGGCTTTGAACTGGAGGATGGGGCCACATGCCAAAGAATGCAGGCAGTCTCCAAAAGCTGGAAAATGGAGGGGAACGGATTCCTCCCTGGAGCGTGCAGAAGGAACCAGCCCCACTGGCATCGTGATTTTAGCCCCGTGAGACCCACTTCAGACATCTGACCCCCAAAACTGTAAGAGAAGACGTTTGTGTTGTTTTCAGACACCACGTTTGTGGTCATTTGTTACAGCAGCCGAAAGAATTGATGCACACTGGGTGTGCACTTGCAAGACCCCGATTCCAAGGAAACAGCATGGCCCAGACTCTTTCTAGAGCGATGGTTCTTCAAGTTCTGTGCATGCAGACTGCCTGGGTGGTTCTTTAAATTCTGGTTCTGACTCAGGAGGCCAAGAAATGCACTTGAAATGAGAACTCCAGGGGATTCTGACCTAGACTGTCTTGGGTTTTTTTTTTTTTTTTCTGCTAATGGCTATATTGAGATATAATCCACATGCCATAAAACTCCCCTGTTTAGAGTGTGCAATTCAATGGTTTTAGCATCGTCACAGAGTTGAGCATCCGTCACTACAGTCCATTTTAGAGCATTTTCATCATCCCCCAAAGAAACCCCACACCCTTTCCCTACTGCCCGTTAATCCCCTCATTCTTTCCAGCCCCTGACAACCACTGATCTGCCTTCTGTCACTATAGGTTTGCCTGTTCTGGACATTTCATATAAGTGGAGTCACACAGCCTGTGAGTTTTTGCGTCTGGCTTCGTTCACATAGCATGATGTTTTCAAGTTCATCCAGTTGTAGCATGACTCCCTCATTCCTTTTTATGGCCGAAAAATATTCCACTGTATGGACAGACCACATTTGGGGTATCCATTCCTCCATTGATGGACACTTGGGTAACTATATGGCTTTCCTTAAAGCATCTCATTGAGCCATCACAGGCAATGACAGGTGACTGGGCACTTTAGCACTCCCATTTTGTAGATGTGGAAACTGAGGCTCATAGGGGCTCAAATCACATGCTCAAGTTCAGAGGGCTAGTAAGGGACAGAGCCTTGGAGGGTCCAAGCCCCCGACCCACAAACCAGGGACACTCTTGTAGGTGTCTGTCTCCATTGAAGGTGACAGGGCTGGCCTGGCAACAAAGGAAGAAATGGAAGGTCGGCTTCCATCTGCTGAACTGGTTTGCCACAATGTCGCTCTGCTGCTGAGCAATGACCCAGGAGCCGAGGGTCCTTAGCTGAGGGCTGAGCAATTTGTATATTGTACGACCTCAGTGCATCCAAAGACCACACATGGGAGGTGCCATCTTCACCCCTATTATGAGCACAAGGAACTGAGGGCCCAGAGAAGCGACACCAGAGTCACAACCTCTTGGCAGCCACATCGATGGTTCTCAAATGGTTTTGCGCCTCAGGATGCCTTGTGTAAAAGGTGGGGCCCAGGCATCCACATTTTTCTTTTTTTTTTTTTGAGGAAGACTAGCCCTGAGCTAACATCTGCTGCCAATCCCTCTCTTTTTGCTGAGGAAGACTGTTCCTGAGCTAACATCCGTGCCCATCTTCCTCCACTTTATATATGGGATGCCTACCACAGCATGGCTTTGCCAAGAGGTGCTATGTCCGCACCCAGGATCCTAACTGGCGAACCCCAGGCCCCCGAAGCAGAATGTGTGCACTTAACCCCTGCGCTACCAGGCCAGCCCCTAGGCATCCGCATTTTCAGCAGGGGCCCCACTTGTTTCTGATGTAGGTCATCTGAGGACCACACAGGAAGAAACCCTGCACCCCAAAAATCCAGGGGAAAATAGGGGCTGGTACGCTCACTGAGACCCCTGCAGGAGCACCCCAAAGTCCTCACATGAAAGCTGTGGCAGGCTGATGTCCAGGACTGTGAGGGGGTCAGAGGCCCTTTGGATGAGTCGCTGGCTTCTTGTGGCCTCACAGTCCTGGGCACCTGTGGGACAGACCCCACACTCCGGCACAGGGAGGGAGACCCCTCCCAAAGGGCCACAAATAGGCACAGGCCATGAGGAAAACCAGGTTCTGGCACCTTCTCCGCTATTACTGACTGGCCGTCAGGCAGGCCCCACCTCCAGTGTGCAAGGAGGTGACAGGGCTGGGATTGGATGCTGAGCCAGCCACCTTGGGTCCACCAGCCGCCCTGACGAGCTGAGCAGGGCAGTACCACCTGCTGTGATCCGGCCTCGTGGTCCATCTCCGCGGCCCCCCAGCAAAGGGTTAGGGTCGGGGGCAAGCACAGCCAGCTCCTCCCTCTTTCCCTTCTTCCCTTCACTCCTGGGCTGGCTGCAGGGACCAGAGAGACCCCGGCTGAGAGCCTGAGAGGCAGGATGATAAATACACGTTGGGGTTCAGAGTTGGCACCGTCGGTAATTTGGGGCTTGCCCAGGGAAAGGAGGCAGCAGGCACCTACCATTTGGACCAGCTCAGGCAGGCAGTGGAGAGCCCAGGCAGGCCTGGGGCGGTGGAGGTGCGAGGCGGGCCGGAGCACCCCCCCTATCCCCACCCCCCCGCAGGCCCCAGCTGCGCGGACTCGGCAGTGTGCAGGCTGGTTCACTGACTGGGCCATCTTCCCAGCCGTCCCGCTCAGCTGCCTCCCAGGGCTCTCCCGGGGCGGCTGCCGAGAGCAGAGATGGGAACCAGAGCTGGCTCTGCCCCTCCAGGAGGAGAGAAGGAAAGGACGGGAAGGAAAGCCTTCCCCCTGCTCTCTTGAGGCCCATAACAGAGGGAACTCCCCCCGCCAGAGACTCTGGGGCGGGGCTGGGGAAGATGCTTTGGGGGCTGCTGGGTCCCTGACTGCACGCAGAGGGAAAGGAAGGTCCTGGCCGGGGCTCAGTGTTTCCACCTGGCACCTGGTGGGGGGGTGCTCACTGCAGGGAGAAGTCCCTCCCGCCTGTGGGGGCTGGGAGCTGAGTTGGGGGCTCCAGGCAGGGGCGAAGAGCCCCTCCGAGCTGGCCTGCTCAACCCTCTCATCTTCACAGGGGAGGAAGCTCAGAGCGGTCAAGGTCACGCAGTGAGGAGGGGCCTGGCTGGGCCTAAAACAGGTCCTGAGACTCAGAGCAGGGGTGGGGAGGGCAGTGACTCTCCAAGACTGGTCCCTGGGCCATTTACGTCAGGGTCTCCCACATTTTTGTATAGAGATGCAGGTTCCTGGGACTTACTGGGAGAGAATGGGGCGGGGGTGGAGGGGGAGGTTTGATGGACTCTAATCGGAGCGGCTCCGCAGCAGAGGCCAGGGGTGGGTTGGAGGTCTGGGTTCAGATGCTGTCTGCGGCCTTAGGCAACGACTTTATCCCTCCAATCCTTGGTCTCCATCTGTAGAATGGGTACATGGGACTTCGCATGAAGGGCTCACATGGTGCTGGCACTCGGAGGGTGCTTAGTAGCCGGTGGGTGTGACTCTGGTCACCTGGCCAGTTCAGTGCCAGTTGCTAGTCCTGGTCACATCTCGGTGGGGCTGGGTGGAGGGCTATCTCCTGCACCAGCTGACACGTGGGGGCAGGTCTGCTGTGCTCAGCTGGTGACGAGGACACCCGGTGGCCTGCCCCTCAGCTGTCCCCAGGGAGGGGGAATAGTCAGGGCTTTTGTGAAAGCTGGGCCTCAAGGCCAGCCCCCAGATGTTCTGGGTGACGGGAGGGCCTCTGGATCTCTGGGGAGAGGGAGGTGGGTGCAGACAGGAATGAACTCGGCAACGTGGGGCCCTGTGGGCTTGCAGGTCGGCAGGAGCAGGACAGTGCATGCCAGGGACAGCCCGGGAGCAGGGGCGTCCAGAGGGAGGCAGCCCTCCCTGGGGACCTCGGTCACTCAGGAGGCTCAGGCAGAAGGTAAGGACACGAGTGAGACAGTCAAGAACAGAGTGTTCTCAAGATGCCCAGATATATATATATTCAGAAGCAGCAACACAGGGCTAAAGTCTCTTCCAGGACGACTTGGGCAGGGCAGCCTTGTCTGCTGGGGGAAGCCGTGAGTCTGGGTGCAGAATGCACCAGAGCAACTTTAAACCATGTGGGGAGCGCTGAAAACTCCTAGTGCTCAGGCCACACCCCAGACTCCAATTAAATCAGGCTGGGGGGAGGGGAGCCTCAGTATTTTAACCCCCCAGGTGATTCCAGTACACTATCAAGGTTAGAGCCACTGTTTCCACTCTAGCTGCAAGTCAGACCCACCTGGGGAGCTCTTAGAGGACACGGGAGCAGGCTCTGCCCCGGGGCAGGGAACCTGAATGGGGGCCGGGGGAGGGGCAGGTGCTGGTGTTTTGGAAAAGGTGCCCCCAGGGTGGAGAACCACAAACCCCATCGACGTGGTGGTGGGAATCCTGTGCCCCTGGGAGCACGGGTGTATTGGTACATGCGCACTACGGTGTTCTCTTGGCGAGCGCCGGTGGTGTGACCTTGGGCTGAGAGCAGTGGCTTGGCAGCTGTGCTGAAAGACGCAGTTCATTAACCCTGTGTCCCAGACACGAGAGGGGCACGCAGCCATGCCAGCGCACCGAGGGAGGCTGCCCGTGGCCTCCCCTCCGCCTCTTTCGACTCAGGGAACATTTGGGAGAGCCGCTCTCTGTAGGGACGATCCTGGTAAAGGACGCGTTAGGAATCTGGGCAGAACGTCAGTGTGACCTTCGGCAAGTCACTTCTCTGGTCCAACGCTGGTGTTCCCGTGACTCCCTTTGTCCGTCCTTGAAGACAAAGCGTGTAGTGAGTGCACTGGGCTGTCTGAAGTCAGGGGTGATGAGGTGTAGAAAGATGATCTGTCTAGCTCCTACTAGATCTCAGAAGGCAACAGCATGCTGCAGAAAGGGGGACACTGAGGCTTAGGGGCTAAGTTTTGTGGAGCCAGGTGCAAGGTCAACATCATGTGCAGAACAGGGACCCTCAAAAACGCCCTAGTGACCGTCAGCTACGGAGCTCATGGCTTTATGCACACAGCCCTGTGTCTAATATGAGCGTGTGTAATGCATACATGCTGACGTCCAGTAAGACACCATGCGTGAGCCCCTGCAGATGGCAAGGCAGAATTTGAAATAGAACTTCATTTTATGCTGTTTAAACTGTTCCCTTTTCCTGTTCCCTCTCCCCACCCTCCTCTCCATCCCTCTAATACTTCCGCTAAAAGCTCACAGCTCCTGGCAGGGAACCACAATTTAACCTCGGTTTGACTTCATCTTTGTACTCTATCTCCAGAATTTATTTTAATTTCAGAAAAAGTCAGCGGTCACCTGCTGGGGATTTGAGTGAGTTCTGGGCTGAAGTTCTCCTTCTCTTGGGTCGCAGGAGTTCCCCAACTCGGGTGTGCCTAAGACTCCCCCGGAGCGTCAGGTGCAGTGGGCAGGGGTGGAAGCCCCCCAGGTGACAGTGAGGCGCGCTGAGCCCCATGGAGGTGTTTGTGCCTAAACCTGCCCCGTGCCCTCCCCTGCTGACCGCTGCTCTCTGTCCCCATCCTACCGGTCAGGCCAGGTGGCCAGTGCTCACCGCTCAGTGAGATGGTGAGGCAGGGGAGAGGGGACAGGCTAGAAACCTCCAGACCCAAGGAAAGCCCACTCCCTCGGGGACCACCCGGCCCCTTCCCGACTACTCCATCACAGCCCTGAGGCTCAGGGCAGCCCCTCGCACGGCAGCTGTTGCTGAGCTCGGAGAAAACCAGCGTTGCCTGAGCCGCTGCTGCTCCGCTCTGATGCCACCAGACAGCGGCTCCCGTCAGGCCTCAGGAGCTATTCTTAGTCTCGAGCACACACCTCTGCCTGTTAGAAGTCTCTAGACTTCAGCAGGCTTTTTATAAATAACTGAGAAACTTGCAGAGTGCCAGGCCGCTGGGGAAGTACTGTTTTCTTTTAGGCATGAGGTTCAGGGTCTCAGCAGTGGGCACACCCTCCCTCCCGGGTGGCCCTGTACATACTGTCCTGCTGTCAGGAATGGTCACTCCCATCAGCTGAACTTCCGCACGGCCCTTGAAGGAGGCCCCTTGAGGAACAACGGCTAACAGCGGTGGCGCTGTGTGTGTCGAGCTGCGCACTGAGCAAGCACCGGGTGAGTTCAGAGGCAGTTACTATGCGGTGGGGACAGCTGGACGACCTGGGTTCGAATCCTGGCTCTGCGGCTTACTGGTCATGTGACCCTGGGGAAGTCACTTGGCTTCTCTTTGCTTCCATGTCTTATCTGTGACAGCGGGACAGCAGAGTCAGCCCTCTGAGGCCCTTGCTTCTCCTGATGGAATGAAGGGGGAGCATCCTCCGAGGGGGGACGCCGCCTCCAGGTTCAATGGCTTGTCCACACCGGCTCCGTTAGTAGCAGACGTCAGATTTGAACCTGAGTCTGTTTCACCAAGGAGCTCACGGTCAGTTATAAAGCTCTGCTGCCCCCTAGGGCTTGGGGAGACTCAGACACCATCAAGACCAGCTTGCCTGCCCACCTCTGTGACCCCGGGACCAACGGGAAATCAGCCCCATCCACCGGGCTCCACCCCACTGGGGGAGCCGTCCTCCTCCGCCATCCATTTCTCCTTGAGATCTTGGGCAACTCAGTGGCCCCTCGCTGAGCCCCAGTTTCTTCTATAAAATGGGTTTATAATAACAGCATCCCTCTGCAGAGCAGCATGAGGATTAAATGCCAGAAGCTTTTTAAAGGCACTGCCCCCTGCCATCTTCTATGGGCCCCATCAGGGTGGGTGCCATCCTCAGCCTCCTGGATAAGGCGGCCCCCTCCAAGACCAACTGATCTTCAAGATGTGCCAAGGTGGAGAAGGTGCACGTCTCCCTCCAGACCTTCCAGAGCTTCACCTCTGGCACAGATCCTCGGGGATTCGCGTTGGTTGTCTGTGTGCGTGAATGTCTCTCCCGATGGACAACGAGGTTCCGCTGACGTCCTCACGGGAGCAGGTGCCCAGGGAATCAGCATGACACCGCTGTTCCACCTGCTCCCCCCACCCCAGCCCCCAGGCATTATAGAGTAAGTCACTTGGAGTGAAGCACCATCTAGTGATGTTATCCAGGCATTTTCCCCATTTTTCACATGTGCGATGGAACGCCACACTTGTTTGAACTCACAGCCGGGCCAGTGCCTCTTGCCAGCCCACGAAGGAGTCAGGGACAGGGCTCAGGGACACGGCCCCCAGGGCACAGCCTCTTCCTCGGCCCCTCCGGTCTGGCCTCGCCTGGCCCTCCGCCCCTCGAGGGAAGATGTGTGTAAATGGTGCACTCCACAGGGGGCGCCGTCTGCTCGGAAGCTGCGGGAGAGGAACAGCGCAGTGAATGTTTTTCTTATCGGACCGGAATGAATTCCCCTCATCTCACAAAAGGTGTCTTCTCCTGTTGGCTCATCCTCCAAAGACCAGAAAGCAGGGTTTATCCTTTCTGGAAAATCCTTCTCTGCTGTCCTCAACTCATACCACCCTCCTTCTCTGGAATGCTACCGAGTAACGAGGCCACGGAGGTGCAGAATCGGGGCGGGGGGGGGGGGGGGGGGGGGGGGGAAGGGAGGTCGGGGGGGGGGGGGAAACCCGCCGGGGGGGAGGGAGCGAAAGGAGGGAA